>NW_023366830.1:0-15000 GCF_902167145.1 Zea mays | reverse complement strand
CTACTTGCAGTCCTGAGCTCAACGCCTACTCATACCCTTCAATAGAACTGTTCACAAGTTCCCTTGTTCTATAGTTCACTCGAGGGTGGTGTGCTTTTTGCCTCACTTCAATCGCCTAAGGGCTTATTTTATTGAGGAGTGATGTCTCCCGACTTGTGTGTCGTGCCAGGCCTCTTCCTTCACCGCAGGGGGAGAAGTCTTTGATAAGTAAAGCTAAACAGAAAGAAAAGTCCACCATGATTCCTCAAGCTAGACAGAAAGAGAAGGAATAGGTCTTACTGGTCCCGGTACAAGAGATGGGAATTCCGTGCTATTGGAACGACTAGTAGAATGAAACAGAACTAGTAGTTCTCTAAACCTTGTGAAACTATGAGAGTAACGTATGTATTCAGCCCTAGTAGTCTGTATCGATGAATAGAATGACTTTTGCTAGTGAGTGTTACAAGCTAGTAGTAGTTGTACAGTACTAGTGAATGGAACGATACGCAGGTGTTGATTCCTTTATTGTTCTCTATTACCTAGCCATACACACTCCTTTCTCCTATTACTCGCTAAACACACTCCTTTCTTTCCTATGCAAGTATCATTCCAGATGCATGGATTAGCATACGTATAAAAAATCTCTTACTTAAATACTGAGATTGCCCTTCTTCGTATATCGATTTGGGAAGTGTTCCAGAACAAAATGAATACTCCTGCTGCTAGTAGGTGGAAAACAGGGTCAATTGTGGTTATGTTGATCCATCTGCTTCAAAGCTTCGGGTGCTTTTGCTAATGAATCTTTTCCTTGTTCGTTCTGATACGACCCATGCCATGGATATGATCAATGTAAAGATTTTATTTTTTTTATAGTTGTATACCACATCATTAGATGAACGATATGAGGCAGTTGCCAATTGCACTCTTGTTGCTTGTAAAAGTGCATTCAAATCGAGAGTTTTCACGATTGGGACATAGCCGAGATACGCTAAGGTTGAGGCAAGGCGGAACCTCCTCTACTAAAATACGAATACGAATATTTCCTTTGCGGAGGATATTCACTGCTACGGAACTACAGCATAGATCTATTATAAAAAGAAAGAACTTCAAACTCTTCCACTTACTCCTGTTTGGTTTGCTTCTGTTTTCAGTTGAACATTCTTCTTTTCTTTGATTTCCAATCAACGAGTACGGGAGACAATGGCTCTTCTTTGCTTTGGCAAAAAGAGAAGGAGCTCTTCTTGCCCATATGGGAGTGGAAGCTTCAGTGTAAGCATTTCCTCACACTTGTCTTCGTAGGCCACTTTATGTTGAGCAGGAGGCGCTCGCTGTTCTCGTTGAAGCTGTTTATACAGGTTTTGGTGGCAATCCGAGTGAGATTGAACCTGCTTCTTCGACTCAAGAACACTTTCTTCTTTTCAATAGGTAAAAGCACACCACCTTCTCATGACAATCATAGTGCTTCGGTTTCTGTCTGTCTAAAGGTGTTCCCAGGGGGTAGCTGCTTTTGCATAGAATGGATTTTGGGCCTTGCCCGCTTGCACAAGGAAAAGAAGAAGCGAAATCCATTTCCGTAAGGTGTGACGCTGTTCCGTTGTTCGAAAGGAAAGGTAGGGATAGACAGGTAAAGGAAGCCGAGTACTTGACAACCCAACCCTAGTGTTAGTAGTAAGAGTTTGAGAATCATAGCCTGGGTACTCTTTTGACTCATCGGTCTCTCCCTGCTTGACCTATACTCCCGGAACTTTCTGGCCAGGCCTTCCTATATGCTTCTCTCCCTTAAGAGCGGAAATCGTTGAGTTAAGCCTGCGGCCTTAGGATCTAGTGCACCGAATACTTTGCCAATCCTACACTTATAATATCGGATCGGAAAGGTAGTTATTCCCGGAAACTGTAGGAAAAGAGCCTCACTCCTAGCCTCTAGACTGAAACTGAACCTGAAAGGCTTGAGAGCAAAGGGTGCGGTCGCATAATCCAATCCTGCTAATAGAAAGGCACGGACTCGAAGGTAGTTGTGCCAGGAGAGGATTGAGAAGAGTGTCATACTCAAGAAGTAAGCCATCAAATCCTTTCTGATGACAGATGGATTATCTATAGACTAAAGACGGATTTTCTATCGACTTTCGAACTTATCGAGACCTTCTATTTCATTGAACTACTAAATACCGGCGCATAGATCTTCTAGTAGATATAATATAAGAAGGAAGGTTCTTTCTAACGATTGGAGGACCGGGCATTTTGTCATTCAAAGATATGGTAACCGAACACTGTTGTTAGAAAAACCTTGCGTCATCCTTCGGTAGAGCAAAGCAAGGACACAGGGCACAAAGCATTTCCCGACCACGGATAGGTACCATGTGTTACCATTCATTTGTCACTTATTTGATTCTATCTCAGAGGAAGAGTGTTCGTTCGGGCTAACGAAAGATCTCAGAGGGACTCTTACTTCTACAAGAGCTTTTACACAAGTTATCGACATATAGGAATTCGACTACCTCATCACTGTGTGAAGGAAAAGGTTCAGGAAGCTTGTGATGCTCGGGATGGACTGACTCCATATGCGCGAAAGAACTGAGATCTTCAACGAAAGCCCCCCAATTTCATCGACCCTTACTTAATGACTGGTGATGGCGATTTATGCTTTTATTGCCTCGAAGACTTATCATTCTTACTTAAGCTTAAGATCGAGACAGAATAGTTGGGCACTGGCATTCTCACAGGCTATTGTAAGAGGAGAGAATCGCACCTTTGATTTGATAAAAACTTTCTTTACAAGTAAAAACACCCTCCAAGGATGAACGATTTATTTGCATGAGACTGTTGGCACTACTACTTGTACTTGATTTGATTTTCTTGAACGAACAGCCGAGTAAAGAGTAACATGGCCTATGAAAGCTTGCTTTAAGTAGGCTACTATTCATTCTCTTTTATGCTACGCTACGCCCTAGTTATCATTTTTTATGAATTCATTCCAATATCGATGAATGCGGTCCATAGGGCAGTGAGCGGGATAAAATGAAACAATGGAAGAAAGAAGAGGCGCACAGCGGGAAAGTATCCCAAGTGGATTGACTACTCCTGTTTTATAGCTTAGGGAAAAAGATCACTTACTCTCTTCGGTCCTCCTCTGAGATTCTTTTTAGACTTTTGATGTCGTCTATTTGCCCAATTCAGACTTGGTAGTTCCACGTATACACACGAAGTGGCTCCCTTATCTGGAATTCCTTCTTTTCGTAAGCTTTGTGGATGAGGGGCGGAGCGAGGAAGGGATATTGGATTTGAAAGCCCTTGGCCCAGACGTATTGAAGCTAGCCTATAAAAATAAAGATTATAGGGACTTACACTGATCGATCCTCTTTGAAAGGAACATGCCTAGACTAGCACTTCTACTTATGTATGAAGGTGGATCTGACTCCATTCTTTTGATTCCCCTCCTCTAACCTCTCCTCTTTAAAGATAAAGCGAAAAGCTATTATATTAGGAGGCTTGGGTCAAAGAGCTACTACTTGACAAAAGAGCTACTTCAACAACTACTTATTCGGTCTGCTTTCGGTTTAAAGTTCTTTAGTTAGAACTTTTTGGGCACGCACAAAGATCACGTGAACTCAATGGTGTGCGTAGGGTAACTAAAGAAGCACTAAAAGAAGGCAAGAGCATGCCTCACTCACTGAGCACAATGCCCTACCTACCATCTCGATTCTCAACGAATTGGATGCTCACCACATATTTAGTATATGGGTGTATGCTCGCGAAACCTACTTCACTCCCACCCACCTCTGATTGCATTAGCCTGCTGATTGATCCCGGCAAGGAAGGCAAAGGATAATTTCAATATTATTTCTTTGGATTTACTTTTTATGAAAGCGATGATTCCATCTAATTTTCATTCTCCCTTCCTTTTTTTTCAGACTTAGACTAGAAGCTAGCGCTTTTTGGCATCACTTAAATAAAATATCCGACATCATCTTTTGGACAAGATCCTCTTCGTTCTTCTTCCGGGTTAAAGGGCGAAAGAAAAAGGGCAAAGGAAAAGGCCACCTCATCAATATCAGGATACTCTGAGGGTTGCAAGTTTTGATGCACCCGAGCCAAATCTGACTTTTTTGAGTAAAGCCTTATGATGTTTTCAATTTATTAAGGGAAGGGGCTTCTTTGCAAAGAAAAGGGATAGCGCTAGGAATATCAATAGCGTACGGATAGCATTATTCCATTCCATTGCTATTTTCCTTCGTTTCGTAAAGTATCGTAAAGTAAAGTAAACTCAGGGTTTCCCGTACTCGGATGGTTGCTTCTACGTCAATTCATGGAAAGCTGCCACCATGGGGCGAATCAAACACATACCCTTGCTTTTCATTACGATCTATATTGATTAGAAGTTGCAGTGAAGGTGGCTGTAACGGTCGCCTCTAGTCCGTACTACTGCTTCATCCCTCGCTCGCAAATATGAGGTGGGCAGTCTCGATAGAACAGTTTTCTAGCTAGGAGAATGCGCAGTAGGGCCTATGGATTGGTCTTCGTTCGTATTGCTCTCTCGTTTCTAGTAAAGTAAAAGTAAAAGTAAGTAGTATTGGAAACTCTAGATCGTGCAGAAGCTAAGTGGACCAGACGACTTCACAATCTCGAACGGTAGCATCCAAATACCTGACTGTCTACTTCGTCCATTGCAATATCCGGGTAAAAGAAAGAGCAACTCCGAGTTGAGACTCGTGATTCATAACCGAGAAATACTACTTGAAAACGTGAACCAGTTGGTTAGGCACACATGAAAAAGGTTCCGTGGGTTTATGCGGATAGGGTGTAAGCGAGGCCCAGAGGAGGCTAGTAATAAGTATTTTACTATGCCCGGCTCCGGACTAGTTCGTTGAATAGACCTATGGTTCTAAGGAATGTGTTTTCTGGTCTGGGTAAGTTTTCTGTCTTCGTATAACCTTTAAAGGACAGGTTCTTAGGTTTAGCATTCTTTCTTGCCTTGGCTCTAACCTTTAGGGTTCTCTTTTCTGTCTTCATAGGTTTCCCTTGCTTGAGAGGTAGTATTCATTACCTTGGTGGAAGCCGTTTCTTGGTAAGGGTTCTCTCTTTACTGATAGGCTTTTCTTTCCTATTTCTTTATTCCACCCTGACACACCCATTATTGGCTTCCTTCCCTGGAGACCGCTCGGGCGAAGGCAGAGCATGGAATGCAATAAAGATTCACGCTTTCTGACACAGAATCCGGTTAGGGACATAGGTTATGGATAGTCTTTTCCAATGCGAAAAAATAAAACGACATCGTGTCTATTTTTCTTGGCTAAAGGAAAGGGGTATCGAGATGTGCTAGTCTAGTATACTGAATCATCCTTCTGTTTCTTACAGCCGAAGATTGGGAATCAGGATCTCTTTCCGTGGTTCTGACGGTTTATGTTTCCATTCCTGCTTCTTCCTGTTATTTGATATGGTTTGATACGGTTTCCGGGTCTATGGTTTCCAGTTACAAGACAAGCAAGCAAGGTTAAGGTTTCTCTTTATGTAGGCGTATACTAGAACCTGAAAAGAAAAGAGAAGAGAATAGTTTCTTACTTCCTTTGATTGGCAATCCAGATATCTTAGCTTGTTTCTAACGGTTCATTCATACCTTTTTCTTGTTGCATTTGATTCCATTCCTTGGTTCAAATCCGGATCTCTAGCCTTGGTACTAGTAAGGGTAATGGTTCTTCCTGTTTGGGTTTTTGAGAAGTTTGTTAGGTATCCTGGTAACCTATATGTGTTCGAAGAATTCCTTTGTATACTATTCCGTTGTAAATACACGATCTTTACTACGTACGTTGTCCATTGGTTGACATCTTTCCTCGGCTCGGATAGCCAAGCTCAGCTCACACCAGCGAGCTAAAGAAAGGACAAGATTCCTGCTTCTGCCTCACTTCCCCCATAAGTTCGGGTATCTCTTTGACTAGGGTTTTAATTAAACTCGAGTGGAGGCTTTTCAACCCGCTTGGTGGGGCTCCCCTTAGGAAACCCAAAGCTCTTCTCCTTACCAGATGTTGGAAGAACCAAAAATTTATCTTATCCTCTTTCGGGTCAGCCTGTAAGGCGTAGAATAAGTAGAGCCTGATGCGCTCCCTTACCCTTAGTAATCGAAGCGCCGTTGGTCAGATTGAATTCCAGCCCTTCTTTCTGTAACCGACCCAGAGCTACTGTGAGCCGGTTTCCCCAACGTCGAAGGGGAATTCCAATGTTCAATTGCCCCTTTTCTTCGTTCAAAGCAACAAGTAGACCCAGCACTTGGAGCAGGAGTCTGCTTAGTGGCGCTCCTCCCCCGTCCCTGGACGTAAATTCCAGTCTGAACCCACTAAAGGTATGAACCAGGGTTTCTCTGAGCAGTTTCACCACCTCTAAGATCTCCCCGAATCCTAACCCCACCAGTGGCACCCCAGTCAGAAACTGATAACACGCATGGCACGCCGAGAACCCCTCTGATAAGACTGCAATCCCTAATAGCGAAGATACGCCATACCTTGGAAAGAAGGCACCGCGTAATACTAAAATAAAAAGGCAGCCACAAAGTTCCATGCATAACAGTCTTAAATGCCAAGCTTTAATCTCATCTTTGACACTCCAGAGAAATCACAGTCGGACGGTGCAAGCAAAGATGCGGGCGCAGATGGTGATGATCAAGTCCAATTCATTGGGTCTCGACGTGCATCACCCACCACTGTAACAAGCCTAGAGGAGGGGGTTTCACTTTGCTGACGGGAGGGCTAGTTATGTTCTCACCGAGCCACCTTACCCGGTAGTATTCAAACGGAGAACAGGAGAATAGAGCCACAAGATGAGCATTTTCGTTGATCTGGATGCCAGAGGACACAATCAAGGGTAATTAAACAATGTGCTTATGAAGCGAGGAATGAGGTTAGCTGTGAGGTCTCTCAGTACCTAGATTCGTGGGTGGAGCCGTAGCCGTAGAAGAGATTCTTTTTTTTTTCTTTGCGCGAGGAAGCGGAAAAGACAAAACCCTCTCTTGGAGAAAGCCAGTCCGGTTGGTAATTCCACTATAACTTGATAACTTTATGGAATAAATACCTCCCTGTGGAGCCCCTGTTGATGGATTCTGGCAAGCAAAAAGAAGACCTAAACCCGACTCTAAAAGCTTCAGTTGCCTCCCTCTCTCCGCCAATGGCTAGGTTAGCTATCTCTCTCTCTCGCTACGCCCCTGACCCTTATAAGAAATGACACATGCCATCCCGATTTGAAACATATAAGAGTCGTGGCATTCTCCGCATTACCTTGCCCTATCTTCACGCACTCAAGGATGAATCTGTGAGAGTATACTTTATACCCAAAATCTGGAATCTAATCTTTAATGACGTGAATATGTGCTAGTATACTTTTTATCTGGAATCTATTCTTTCATGACGTGAATATGTTTGGTGTTAGTGGACTGACAGAGTGAGCAGTAAAGGTAGAAAAAAAAAGATCCATCTGCGAGTGGTTCGGCTTTTTCCTTAAGCAAGGACGGAGCCGTCGAGTGAGGATTGGCTGAGCGTGCTTTCGCTGCTCGTGGTGGAGTACTCTTTTCATTATTCGCTCTATTATTGCCTCAGGATGTGATCGGGATTAAGCCGCGTGTCGATACCCGGGGGCCTTATCAAGGGATTCATTCTTTTTTGCACTAATGGAGGGCTCTCTTATGTTCTACACAAATGAGTAACGTATAACGTGTAGAATCTACGTTACTCACTTGCTCGCATTCATTATCTCTTTCTAGCGCGAAAGCTAAAGCGCATCCGTTTTCTTACTCTGAACAGGCAGGATTTCTTGATAGCTATCAAGCCGTTGCGGCGCATCCTCTTGCTGGGTGCCGGGCAAATTATCTATGTTACAGTCTATTAAAAAAAGGACTTCTAATAAGAAATTCTTCCGCTAAAGAATAGGCTCGCCTATAAATAGAAGCTTCGGCGCACTCTCCATTTTGCGGGACAAGTGCCGAGTCAAAGCGATGGATATCGCAGCAAGACTCGCCATAATACCTCAGGAACAGCAGGCTCTAGAAAACGATAAGCTTGCATTACTGCAAAGAAAGTTTAGATTTCCTTCAGGACCCCCTGTTTCTCTATTCCGTCGATCCACAACTTTGGATGCCCAATGCACAACTTTGGATACACAATCATACACAGGATGTTCGGAGGCAAATCCGCATTCTTGAAATGCGGAAGAGGGCGCTGCTGGAAGAACAGCAATCGCTCATCGTGAAGGCTGCCCTCCGCGGTGACCGTAGATCCTGAAAAATAGAAAAAAGTAGTTACTCGTCTATCTCAACGTAAATGAACGAAGTCACTTAAGTCTTCCTACTACTGCTCCTTCTTACTTATTTTCGTTTTTTCAGGATCTAAAGAAGAAGAGGTTTTCTTAGCGGGCGTGAATCCGGTAGCTTCTACTTCTGTTCTGTTGTCTCACTTATGAGGAGCTGGTACTTCCTGATCAAGAGTGTAGTGAGCATAAGTATTGTATTGTTCAGTATTTTCTTTTCAGGTGTGGTGTGTAGAGATATTGCCTTTATGAATAATACTTATGTATTGCCTCTTCTTCTTGTTTATGAATAATACTTATGTATTGCCTCTTCTTCTTGTTGTAGAAGAATACTGATGTATTGCAAAGACCTGTTGTTGTTTTATTTCTTTATTTCTTCCTTTTCTCGAATAGTAGTTGTTAGCTTTGTCTCTAGCATGTTGGTTTGCTTCTAGCATTTAGTAGAATAAGTTGCATTAGCAAGTTCATCATTTAATAGAAGATCAAGAAAATGAAAGATCAATGAGATACCTGTCCGGATAGTTGGGAGAGTGAGCTCTGCCCTTAAGACAATCAGAGACTGAGTGATGCCGCGGAGAATAGAGATATGTCAGTTGGGTAGAGAAGGATTCAGAGGTATAGTAAAGTAGCCAAGCAAGCTATCGTGAGCAGGAATCAATCCTGAAAGAGAGATGAGAGTAAGCATCCCGCAGTCCACCGTGCTTGGAACTGAGTCCCGCCGAAAGAGGTTATTCTTTTTGGCTTGAACTGCTTTGAACTAGCGGTTTTATTTCTATTCACGAGAGTACTTCGCCTGTGCTGCTTCCCGTAAGCGAAAGTCACTCTCGCTTAACGATATGAGTTCTTTCTTTTCTGTAGTCAACACAAGAGTAGTAGGCTTTCTTTCTTTTCATAGTAGAGGAGAGGAAAGTAGGTAACTTAGGTCTGGTATATACGCATCCTGCTAAGCAAGCAGGTAAGGAGGTAAAGTAGCTTATAATATCTCTCTATGAGTTCTTTCTTCTTCTATATCTGTTGTTGAAGCGACGCTAGTCGTTTTTGCTGCCGGACTAAGATCTACTATCGTATGTTTTGAGTTTGGAAATGCAACGTCAAGAAAGATGGTACTAGTCTGAGCTACCTGCTATAGGGTTTGAAAAACGGATAGGTATCAAAGTGGAACTATGAGATAGATGACTTTCTTTAGTAATGTCTATGCTTAGGAACTAGGGAAGCATATTGGAGTTTAAACTGAGATAGGGCTGGACAGTGGGGATAAATTCGAATATGAAGAAATGGCAATAGAGGTATAAAAAACCACCTATATATGAGAAGAGTAGTAGGGCAAGGAGTATAGAGATGAGTTTCTTATGAAGGAATTTTAAGTGAGAAAATAAAATCTATTTTTCTACGTTGAATTGCTATTGTAAGGTCTTGCTTCTTTTGTCTTGTATTGTAGTAAATTCACTCATTTAAGTTAAGTCAATTCCCCGGCAGGTAAGAGTAGGAAAAGAAGAAAGTATTCCCTAAGTTGGAGAATCTAGTAATGAACTGATCGACTATGCCAAAATTACCCACTATATATTTACAAGCAAGCCAGGTCGCCCAGGAAAGAGCTCTAAGGAAGGAATACTCCGCTCGGATTCAGAAAGAAAAGACCATTATGAAAGTCAAAAAGAGTATATTCTATAAAATCTATTAGAAAATGCAAGGTACTATTCTTTCAGTCAGTATGGGGCCTCGAAACTCCAATCTTTCTCACGAAGTTTATATGTAAAACTAGTAGTTGGAAATGAGGCTAACACACTCCGCTAAGTAGTGAGTGCTCTTCTGTGAAAATGCACCAGAGTCAAACTCTGCCCGTGCTGCTAATAAATACTCGTTCGTGTGGAGGTAATTCCCTAACCAACCGAGGCCCTAACCCACCAATAAAAGGAAATTGATAAGTCCAATGAACCCGGTCTATATATATTATTAAATGGGCGGTTCTTAGGTCAAGCTTATTTGAGATGAGACCCGAACCAATACCACCCCGATACTGATATCACGATACGTATTTTCTGAACAGGCACTAGGGAGGTCTTGCCAAAACGCTTTCCAACCAACTAGTCGATACCAGGGTGTTAACCTCTGCTCTTGTTGATTGCCATTTATCCTTATCCTATCATCCTTCCGTCCATTAAGGGCATCACGAACTCCATTCTTTCTGTTCTTGAGGTGCCGGTTGCCGTTTCTGGTTCAAGGAAAGGGGAAGTGTTCAGTTGATAAAAGGGGGGTTTCACTCATCGGCGTAATTCCCTTGCATTGGTGTGTGAGAATTGGTGCCTAAGGCTAGCTTGATGCATTATGGAAGATCGGGTTGGGGCGTACCCCCGGTGGAGCATGTAGGTAGTGAACGAGGATTTCCTTCCGTTAAGCTATGACTACTGAGCAAGCTGATCAAGAGTTCTTTACGGCGCAGATGTGTGTTAGGTTTCCTAAAGGTTCTCATTGATAGTGGGGCATCTCTAGGAGGGAGGCTTATTTCTATTCTCAACAAATGGATATCCATTCTATCTAGCCGAGGGAAACAGCCTTCCTGAAGGTAGCAAGTTTCTTTCCTTCCGGCCAAGGAGAAAGAGCAAAGTTTCCACCTCATCCGACTCAGAGCTCTCAGTGACTTCCCCCATAGCAACGGGAGATTATCACCCCATAACCCTAAAGGAAAAGGAAAGAGTAGTCGTTTTAAAAATAGTAAGTAAGATGCCGGGATAAGAACTGTGTGATTTCAGCCTTAGAAAATATCTGTCAAATGGGTCAAATGTAGAATTAGATGTGTAAGCAAAGCTCTGATTCAGAAAGGAAAGGTATGTGGGTAGACATTGAGTTAGAGATTGAATGAAGGGGCACACTAGATAAAACCAAGGACAAGTAGCTAGTTGACTAACGCTTTCGAGCACGTACGCTGGCGCTCTTTGATAGAGCATTATCTACAACCCTGAAGCGAACTATTCAAAATCAATCTAGCAGTCTCTTCCAGCAATGAATTGTAGCAGGGCTTGGTCTCGAAAGGTATAGATACCACCAGAAGCTTGGAAAGAAGAAGGAATGTCGACCTACCGCGTAGTGGGCTTTTCACCTTGCTTTTCTGTCAAATTCACAGACGCTATAGCTGTGTAAAAACAGTACTCGATTTCTCACTAGAAAAAACAACTGTCTTTATTGTTGTGTGCATATTAGTCACTGATTATAGCTTTGAATAGGACAAACTACTTTAGTAACTCTTGACTATTGCTTGAAACAAGCGTTGAAGCAATGGAAAGAAGCGAACGGGTAAGCGATTGGGTTAGAATGCAGCAAGTGTCCAAAAATAAGATATGCCCGGTGAAAATTATAAACAAGGCTGAGGAAGGATTTCGTACTGCCACAATGCTCTTGATAGAAGGAAGCATGAATACCGAAGGCCTACCTAGTTGAAATAGGAACAGCTATAGCAACAGCACTCTTCCTATGCAGCATATCATTCTATTGAAGTATTACACTACATCTGGAACAAAATAATTAATAAATTATGCTTGCATGTTTGTTTCATGACATCTCCTGACAAGTACCAATTTGACCACCTTGGTCATCGGGTAATTATCATCTTATCACACAATTACTATTTTATTGAATAGGAAATCAAATGAACTGAGGAATCATATCATCTAAACTGCAAATACAAACTACAAGTAGGCAGACACCATCACAATTCAACCGCATTTATTTTATATGAGCATTTTACAATAACAGATCACTCATACGTTGAGATATCAATTAAGCTACTGGTTCTCTTATATTAGCTTGTTTTCCAGCATAGTGTAACTTGAATTCTGAGACTTATAGCCAATCATAGCGATACACTTATCCACCTAGCAATTTATTAAGGCTTTATCAAGCAAGTAATGAAAGCTATATACATTGGTTTCACAGCAGGATGAAAATGGAAAACCATGCAAGGCAAATAAAGGTACGGGGCAAGTCCAGCAAGCAACTAGAAACGAACTGAAATGAATGAAACTAACGAAGGAAACACTACATACGCTAGAGCATGCAAAATACATGGAGCCATGGAGATTGCGTCTCACCTCGATGAAGTTGGAGCAGAGCCGTCCGCCGACTCCGCGACCGATAGAATTCTGATCCAGCCGGTGTGTCTTCTCGAATGTGTAGAACCGACTTTAAAACCCGCGTCCTCGCTGAGGAGTGCCTACGTACTTTCTTCATAGAAGAAAAATCAGGGTAACGTAGTTCTTTTTTTATTATATTATTCGTATTTCGTTCCCATCGACCCACAATTAGCTTGGCTTGATTCAATTCATCCAATTTGGCTATTGTAAGATCCTCAAGTTTCAACTTAGTGGATTTTGCATTTTCCATGGTATGAACCCTCTCATTTAAGAATTTTTTATAGTAGTCACTATTTAGCCCATATCTTTGCAAACTGCGCCGGATCATATCCAACGTATTCGGCTGATACTCCTTACCGCTTTGGGGGTTTCGGATGGTATGGTATCCCAGCCATCTTGCCAAAGTATTGGGCCATTAACCGGGCCATTTAAACGCTCCAGCTCCCGCAGGATTTGGCTCTTCTTATAAAAAATTGTTTCCGTTAATTCCGTTGCTTCCTTTGGGTCCATGGACCCACGTAAAATTGTTAAGTTGTTGTATATTGAGCTTTTTGCACTTAGAATCATAGGCTCAATATCTTGATGAATTGGAGCTGCAGGCGGGGCCGCTGGAACCTGAGGAAGGGCGGGCTGTCCCGAGGTTTTGCTCCATGGCTCCAAACAGCTCATCCTGAGGAACACCGGGAAGCGCAGCGACATTTAGAGCCTCAATGGCCCCCTGCTGAACTTCCTCCCCGGGTTCCGCCGGTGCCGCGGCGGCCTCCAAAGCAGAACCAACCCCTTGGAAAAACGACGAGGAGGGGGTAGAGGCCACAGCAGGGTTAAGGGAGGGCCCGCTACCTGAAGCTGCTGGAAAGCCAGAGGAGTGAACTAAAGAGCCCCGACCCATCATATTCTCATTTAAAGCATCACTCATGAAAGTCGGATTGCAAGCAACCCAATCCTCCACATACCCGGTCAGCGAGTAACAAGAAGGTGGCACAATTGAGGGTAGGGGGGCCTCTTGTGGGGCTGGCGTTGGCGTCCCCTGAACTACTTGGGCTGCCCCCCCTTGTGGCTGCGGTACTGCACCTTCGCTATAAATTTGCAAGTAGTTGGCCACTACAGGGAGAAGTTCAGATCCTAACTCCGCCCAAGAAGAAACTTCTCTGGAGTGGATTATTATTCCAGCGGCGGACTTCTCCGTACAAGAAGATAAATGGGAACGAGGTGTTCTGTTCTTTGCAGTGATTCTTTTCCGTTCAAGAATCACAGTTTTCGTGATCGAATTACGAAATAGATATACGAGCCGCATAGGATCATTCGCAGGGATGGAATAATTGATTCTTTTATCTAATTTCCATGGGATCGTAGAATCAACTAAGGATGCAATAGGTATTTGTGATCGATCAGCTTCCAGTATGACCGATGACTTTCTATCTGGATGAAGAATAACCACACAATCAGGTTGTCGGTTCAACCCAAAATAGATTTTATTGTTTCTTGAACGGAATTTCTTAGGATTAGCATAAGAATTGGTAAAAAAAGCCCCGATCTTCCATTGAGAATCATTGATACAGCTCCACATTTTTGCCATTATCGAATATATAAATAAATTCTTCGTCTTTAAAAAGAAGGAACGGCTTTTTTGACAAATGAGATATCCTACAAAATCAAGAGCGTTTCGTAAACAAATCAGTGTCTTGTCTGAATCGAGAATAGCAATTCCATTTCTGAAACAACGGATATATACTTTTAAATGGTGAGCAGCTACCCGACGGCCGAGATGTGCATTCGTACAAAGTAATTTAGTACAGACAGTTGAAAGGACCAGATTTGTCATTTTTTTTTCGTTTCCTTATCAGAGAGGGGCCACTAAGGCAGGCAGGATGTTGGCTGAAAGAAATCCCCTTTAGGGGCGGGCTTTGACCATGTCTCCCGAACAATTTCAGTACATATGGCGCAAGACGATTCCACATATATATCGAGGTCGGAATGGGATCGGGTGTAAACACGTCTCACCGTAGTGCCCGGTTTGTCTTGATTGGTGATTGATAAACAAGAAGGAAAATGGAATCGTCTTTTCAGTCGATCTACATAAGCTTCCGTTGAGGTCCTTAGTTTAGTCAAGTAGGCGACCATCGCGAAGGATTCAATCCAGCCACAGGTTCCCCTACGGCTACCTTGTTACGACTTCACCCCAGTCGAAGACCCCACCGTGGTATGCGCCAATAAGACCACCAAAGGCCTTTGTGGCACTAGTGGTACACAGAAGTCATGGGTGATCATTGGTCCGATGCTTCGGGCGAAACCAATTCCCAGGGTGTGACGGGCGGTGTGTACAGGGCCCGGGTACATATTCACCGCGGCATGCTGATCCGCGATTACTAGCGATTTCTACTTCATGTTCCCGAGTTGCAGAGAACAATCCGAACTGAGGCAATCTTTCCGGATTCGCTCCGCCTTACAGCCTTGCTTCCCATTGTCATTGCCATTGTAGCACGTGTGTGGCCCAGCCCATAAGGGCCATGCGGACTTGACGTCATCCCCACCTTCCTCCAGTATCTCACTGGCAGTCCCTCGTGGAGTGCGGCACGCACCTTTTTCTTTGTTTCGGAGCGGGCGCGTACTA
>NW_023366829.1:0-82347 GCF_902167145.1 Zea mays | reverse complement strand
CTTCATGGCTATTTTCGGCAAAATGGGGGTTGTGTGGCCATTGATCATCAACCAGAGGCTCGTACACCTCACCCCACATATGTTTCCTTGCCATAGATCACATTCTTGGATTTCTGGTGGAGACCATTTCTTGGTTAAAAATCCGTACGTGTTAGCCTTTGGTATTTTTGAAAATGGTCATTCATGGCTATTTTCGACAAAAATGGGGGTTGTGTGGCCATTGATCATCGACTAGAGGCTCATACACCTCACCCCACATATGTTTCCTTGCCATAGATCACATTCTTGGATTTCTGGTGCAGACATTTCTTGGTCAAAAATCCGTAGGTGTTAGCCTTCGGTATTATTGAAAATGGTCGTTCATGGCTATTTTCGACAAAAATGGGGGTTGTGTGGCCATTGATCATCGACCAGACGCTCATACACCTCACCCCGCATATGTTTCCTTGCCATAGATCACATTCTTGGATTTCTGGTGGAGACCATTTCTTGGTCTAAAATCCGTAGGTGTTAGCCTCTAGTATTATTGAAAATGGTCGCTCATGGATATTTTCAAGGTCGCTCATGGCTATTTTCATAAAAAATGGGGGTTGTGTGGCCATTTATCATCGACTAGAGGCTCATAAACCTCACCCCACATATGTTTCCTTGCCATAGATTACATTCTTGGATTTCTGGTGGAAACCATTTCTTGGTTAAAAACTCGTACGTGTTAGCCTTCGGTATTATTGAAAATGGTCATTCATGGCTATTTTCGGCAAAATGGGGGTTGTGTGGCCATTGATCATCGACCAGAGGCTCATACACCTCACCCCACATATGTTTCCTTGCCATAGATCACATTTTTGGATTTCTGGTGGAGACCATTTCTTGGTCGAAAATTCGTAGGTGTTAGCCTTCGGTATTATTGAAAATGGTCGTTCATGGCTATTTTCGACAAAAATGGGGGTTGTGTGGCCATTGATCATCGACTAGAGGCTCATACACCTCACCCCACATATGTTTCCTTGCCATAGATCACATTCTTGGATTTCTGGTGGAGACCATTTCTTGGTCAAAAATCCGTAGGTGTTAGCCTTCGGTATTATTGAAAATGGTCGTTCATGGCTATTTTCGACAAAAATGGGGGTGTGTGGCCATTGATCATCGACCAGATGCTCATACACCTCACCCCACATATGTTTCCTTGCCATAGATCACATTCTTGGATTTCTGGTGGAGACCATTTCTTGGTCTAAAATCCGTAGGTCTTAGCCTCTAGTATTATTGAAAATGGTCGCTCATGGCTATTTTCATAAAAAATGGGGGTTGTGTGGCCATTTATCATCACCTAGAGGCTCATAAACCTCACCCCACATATGTTTCCTTGCCATAGATCACATTCTTGGATTTCTGGTGGAGACCATTTCTTGGTCAAAAATTCGTAGGTGTTAGCCTTCGGTATTATTGAAAATGGTCGTTCATGGCTATTTTCGGCAAAATGGGGGTTGTGTGGCCACTGATCATCGACCAGAGGATCATACACCTCACCCCACATATGTTTCCTGGCCATAGATCACATTCTTGGATTCCTGGTGGAGACCATTTCTTGGTCAAAAATCCATACGTGTTAGCCTTTGGTATTTTTGAAAATGGTCATTCATGGCTATTTTCGACAAAAATGGGGGTTGTGTGGCCATTGATCATCGACTAGAGGCTCATACACCTCACCCCACATATGTTTCCTTGCCATATATCACATTCTTGGATTTCTGGTGGAGACCATTTCTTGGTCAAAAATCCGTAGGTGTTAGCCTTGGGTATTATTGAAAATGGTCGTTCATGGCTATTTTCGACAAAAATGGGGGTTGTGTGGCCATTGATCATCGACCAGACGCTCATACACCTCACCCCACATTTGTTTCCTTGCCATAGATCACATTCTTGGATTTCTGGTGGAGACCATTTCTTGGTCTAAAATCGTAGGTGTTAGCCTCTAGTATTATTGAAAATGGTCGCTCATGGCTATTTTCAAGGTCGCTCATGGCTATTTTCATAAAAAATGGGGGTTGTGTGGCCATTTATCATCGACTAGAGGCTCATAAACCTCACCCCACATATGTTTCCTTGCCATAGATTACATTCTTGGATTTCTGGTGGAAACCATTTCTTGGTTAAAAACGCGTACGTGTTAGCCTTCGGTATTATTGAAAATGGTCATTCATGGCTATTTTCGGCAAAATGGGGGTTGTGTGGCCATTGATCGTCGACCAGAGGCTCATACACCTCACCCCAAATATGTTTCCTTGTCGTAGATCACATTCTTGGATTTCTGGTGGAGACCATTTCTTGGTCAAAAAACCGTAGGTGTTAGCCTTCGATATTATTGAAAATGGTCGTTCATGGCTATTTTCGACAAAAATGGGGGTTGTGTGGCCATTGATCATCGACCAGAGGCTCATACACCTCACCCCACATATGTTTCCTTGCCATAGATCACATTCTTGGATTTCTGGTGGAGACCATTTCTTGGTCAAAAACTCGTACGTGTTAGCCTTCGGTATTATTGAAAATGGTCGTTCATGGCTATTTTCGGCAAAATGGGTGTTCTGTGGCCATTGATCTTCGACCAGAGGCTCGTACACCTCACCCCACATATGTTTCCTTGCCATAGATCACATTTTTGGATTTCTGGTGGAGACCATTTCTTGGTCAAAAATCCGTAGGTGTTAGCCTTCGGTATTAATGAAAATTGTCGTTCATGGCTATTTTCTGCAAAATGGGGGTTCTGTGGCCATTGATCATCGACCAGAGGCTCGTACACCTCACCCCACATATGTTTCCTTGCCATAGATCACATTCTTGGATTTCTGGTGGAGACCATTTCTTGGTCAAAAATCCGTAGGTGTTAGCCTTCGGTATTATTGAAAATGGTCGTTCATGGCTATTTTCGACAAAAATGGGGGTTGTGTGGCCATTGATCATCGACCAGAGGCTCATACACCTCACCCCACATATGTTTCCTCGCCATAGATCACATTCTTGGATTTCTGGTGGAGACCATTTCTTGGTCAAAAATCCGTAGGTCTTAGCCTCTAATATTATTGAAAATGGTCGCTCATGGCTATTTTCGGCAAAATGGGGGTTCTATGGCCATTGATCGTCGACCAGAGGCTCATACACCTCACCCCACATATGTTTCCTTGTCGATGATCACATTCTTGGATTTCTGGTGGAGACCATTTCTTGGTCAAAAATCCGTAGGTGTTAGCCTTCGATATTATTGAAAATGGTCGTTCATGGCTATTTTCGACAAAAATGGGGGTTGTGTGGCCATTGATCATCGACCAGAGGCTCATACACCTCACCCCACATATGTTTCCTTGCCATAGATCACATTCTTGGATTTCTGGTGGAGACCATTTCTTGGTCAAAAATCTGTAGGTGTTAGCCTTCGGTATTATTGAAAATGGTCGTTCATGGCTATTTTCGACAAAAATGGGGGTTGTGTGGCCATTGATCATCGACCAGACGCTCATACACCTCACCCCACATATGTTTCCTTGCCATAGATCACATTCTTGGATTTCTGGTGGAGACCATTTCTTGGTCTAAAATCCGTAGGTGTTAGCCTCTAGTATTATTGAAAATGGTCGCTCATGGCTATTTTCAAGGTCGCTCATGGCTATTTTCATAAAAAATGGGGGTTGTGTGGCCATTTTCATCGACTAGAGGTTCATAAACCTCACCCCACATATGTTTCCTTGCCATAGATCACATTCTTGGATTTCTGGTGGAGACCATTTCTTGGTCAAAAATCCGTACGTGTTAGCCTTTGGTATTTTTGAAAATGGTCGTTCATGGCTTGGTCGATGATCAATGGCCACACAACCTCCATTTTTTATGAAAATAGCCATGAGCGACCATTTTCAATAATACTAGAGGCAAAGACCTACGGATTTTTGACCAAGAAATGGTCTCCACCAGAAATCCAAGAATGTGATCTATGGCAAGGAAACATATGTGGGGTGAGGTGTATGAGCCTCTCGTCGATGATCAATGGCCACACAACCCCCATTTTTGTCGAAAATAGCCATAAATGACCATTTACAATAATACCGAAGGCTAACACCTACGGATTTTTGACCAAGAAATGGTCTCCACCAGAAATCCAAGAATGTGATCTATGGCAAGGAAACATATGTGGGGTGAGGTGTATGAGCCTATGGTCGATGATCAATGGCCACACAACCCCCATTTTTGTCGAAAATAGCCATGAACGACCATTTTCAATAATATCGAAGGCTAACACCTACGGATTTTTGACCAAGAAATGGTCTCCACCAGAAATCCAAGAATGTGATCTACGACAAGGAAACATATGTGGGGTGAGGTGTATGAGCCTCTGGTCGACGATCAATGGCCACACAACCCCCATTTTGCCGAAAATAGTCATGAATGACCATTTTCAATAATACCGAAGGCTAACACGTAAGAGTTTTTAACCAAGAAATGGTTTCCACCAGAAATCCAAGAATGTAATCTATGGCAAGGAAACATATGTGGGGTGAGGTTTATGAGCCTCTAGTCGATGATAAATGGCCACACAACCCCCATTTTTATGAAAATAGCCATGAGCGACCTTGAAAATAGCCATGAGCGACCATTTTCAATAATACTAGAGGCTAACACCTACGGATTTTAGACCAAGAAATGGTCTCCACCAGAAATCCAAGAATGTGATCTATGGCAAGGAAACATATGTGGGGTGAGGTGTATGAGCGTCTGGTCGATGATCAATGGCCACACAACCCCCATTTTTGTCGAAAATAGCCATGAACGACCATTTTCAATAATACCGAAGGCTAACACCTACGGATTTTTGACCAAGAAATGGTCTCCTCCAGAAATCCAAGAATGTGATCTATGGCAAGGAAACATATGCGGGGTGAGATTTATGAGCCTCTGGTCGATGATCAATGGCCACACAACCCCCATTTTTGTCGAAAATAGCCATGAACGACCATTTTCAATAATATCGAAGGCTAACACCTACGGATTTTTGACCAAGAAATGGTCTCCACCAGAAATCCAAGAATGTGATCTATGGCAAGGAAACATATGTGGGGTGAGGTGTACGAGCCTCTGGTCGATGATCAATGGCCACACAACCCCCAATTTTTATGAAAATAGCCATGAGAGACCATTTTCAATAATACTAGAGGCTAAGACCTACGGATTTTTGACCAAGAAATGGTCTCCACCAGAAATCCAAGAATGTGATCTATGGCAAGGAAACATATGTGGGGTGAGGTGTATGAGCCTCTGGTCGATTATCAATGGCCACACAACCCCCATTTTTGTCGAAAATAGCCATGAATGACCATTTACAATAATACCGAAGGCTAACACCTACAGATTTTTGACCAAGAAATGGTCTCCACCAGAAATCCAAGAATGTGATCTATGGCAAGGAAACATATGTGGGGTGAGGTGTATGAGCCTCTAGTCGATGATCAATGGCCACACAACCCCCATTTTTGTCGAAAATAGCCATGAATGACCATTTTCAAAAATACCAAAGGCTAACACGTACGGATTTTTGACCAAGAAATGGTCTCCACCAGAAATCCAAGAATGTGATCTATGGCAAGGAAACATATGTGGGGTGAGGTGTATGAGCCTCTGGTCGATGATCAATTGCCACACAACCCCCATTTTGTCGAAAATAGCCATGAACGACCATTTTCAATAATACCGAAGGCTAACACCTACGGATTTTTGACCAAGAAATGGTCTCCACTAGAAATCCAAGAATGTGATCTACGACAAGGAAACATATGTGGGGTGAGGTGTATGAGCCTCTGGTCGACGATCAATGGCCACACAACCCCCATTTTGCCGAAAATAGCCATGAATGACCATTTTCAATAATACCGAAGGCTAACACGTACGAGTTTTTAACCAAGAAATGGTTTCCACCAGAAATCCAAGAATGTAATCTATGGCAAGGAAACATATGTGGGGTGAGGTCTATGAGCCTCTAGTCGATGATAAATGGCCACACAACCCCCATTTTTTATGAAAATAGCCATGAGCGAACTTGAAAATAGCCATGAGCGACCATTTTCAATAATACTAGAGGCTAACACCTACGGATTTTAGACCAAGAAATGGTCTCCACCAAAAATCCTAGAATGTGATCTATTGCAAGGAAACATATGGGGGGTGAGGTGGACGAGCCTCTGGTCGATGATCAATGGCCACACAACCCCCATTTTTGTCGAAAATAGCCATGAACGATCATTTACAATAATACCGAAGGCTAACACCTACGGATTTTTGACCAAGAAATGGTCTCCACCAGAAATCCAAGAATGTGATCTATGGCAAGGAAACATATGTGGGGTGAGGTTTATGAGCCTCTAGTCGATGATAAATGGCCACACAACCCCCATTTTTTATGAAAATAGCCATGAGCGACCTTGAAAATAGCCATGAGCGACCATTTTCAATAATACTAGAGGCTAACACCTACGGATTTTAGACCAAGAAATGGTCTCCACCAGAAATCCAAGAATGTGATCTATGGCAAGGAAACATATGTGGGGTGAGGTGTATGAGCGTCTGGTCGATGATCAATGGCCACACATCCACCATTTTGGTCGAAAATAGCCATGAACGACCATTTTCAATAATACCGAAGGCTAACACCTACGGATTTTTGACCAAGAAATGGTCTCCACCAGAAATCCAAGAATGTGATCTATGGCAAGGAAACATATGTGGGGTGAGGTGTATGAGCCTCTGGTCGATGATCATTGGCCACACAACTCCCATTTTTGTCGAAAATAGCCATGAACGACCATTTTCAATAATATCGAAGGCTAACACCTACGGATTTTTGACCAAGAAATGGTCTCCACCAGAAATCCAAGAATGTGATCTACGACAAGGAAACATATGTGGGGTGAGGTGTATGAGCCTCTGGTCGACGATCAGTGGCCACACAACCCCCATTTTGCCGAAAATAGCCATGAATGACCATTTTCAATAATATCGAAGGCTAACACCTACGGATTTTTGACCAAGAAATGGTCTCCACCAGAAATCCAAGAATGTGATCTACGACAAGGAAACATATGTGGGGTGAGGTGTATGAGCCTCTGGTCGACGATTAATGGCCACACAACCCCCATTTTGCCGAAAATAGCCATGAATGACCATTTTCAATAATACCGAAGGCTAACACGTACGAGTTTTTAACCAAGAAATGGTTTCCACCAGAAATCCAAGAATGTAATCTATGGCAAGGAAACATATGTGGGGTGAGGTGTATGAGCCTCTAGTCGATGATAAATGGCCACACAACCCCCATTTTTTATGAAAATAGCCATGAGCGACCTTGAAAATAGCCATGAGCGACCATTTTCAATAATACTAGAGGCTAACACCTACGGATTTTGGACCAAGAAAAGGTCTCCACCAGAAATCCAAGAATGTGA
Organism: Zea mays; assembly: GCF_902167145.1. Lineage (NCBI taxonomy): Eukaryota > Viridiplantae > Streptophyta > Magnoliopsida > Poales > Poaceae > Zea > Zea mays. The sequence continues at coordinate 74,863 of NW_023366829.1, read as the reverse complement.
TCTATGGCAAGGAAACATATGTGGGGTGAGGTGTATGAGCGTCTGGTCGATGATCAATGGCCACACAACCCCCATTTTTGTCGAAAATAGCCATGAACGACCATTTTCAATAATACCGAAGGCTAACACCTACAGATTTTTGACCAAGAAATGGTCTCCACCAGAAATCCAAGAATGTGATCTATGGCAAGGAAACATATGTGGGGTGAGGTGTATGAGCCTCTAGTCGATGATCAATGGCCACACAACCCCCATTTTTGTCGAAAATAGCCATGAATGACCATTTTCAAAAATACCAAAGGCTAACACGTACGGATTTTTGACCAAGAAATGGTCTGCACCAGAAATCCAAGAATGTGATCTATGGCAAGGAAACATATGTGGGGTGAGGTGTATGAGCCTCTGGTCGATGATCAATGGCCACACAACCCCCATTTTTGTCAAAAATAGCCATGAATGACCATTTTCAATAATACCGAAGGCTAACACGTACGAGTTTTTAACCAAGAAATGGTTTCCACCAGAAATCCAAGAATGTAATCTATGGCAAGGAAACATATGTGGGGTGAGGTGTATGAGCCTCTGGTCGATGATCAATGGCCACACAGGCCCCATTTTTTATGAAAATAGCCATGAGCGACCATTTTCAATAATACTAGAGGCTAAGACCTATGGCTTTTTAACCAAGAAATGGTCTCCACCAGAAATCCAAGAATTTGATCTACGACAAGGAAACATATGTGGGGTGAGGTGTATGAGCGTCTGGTCGACGATCAATGGCCACACAACCCCCATTTTTGTCGAAAATAGCCATGAACGACCATTTTCAATAATACCAAAGGCTAACACCTATGGATTTTTGACCAAGAAATGGTCGGGGTGAGGTTTACGAGCCTCTGGTCGATGATCAATGGCCACACAACCCCCATTTTTTATGAAAATAGCCATGAGCGACCTTGAAAATAGCCATGAGCGACCATTTTCAATAATACTAGAGGCTAACACCTACGGATTTTAGACCAAGAAATGGTTTCCACCAGAAATCCAAGAATGTGATCTATGGCAAGGAAACATATGTGGGGTGAGGTGTATGAGCCTCTGGTCGACGATCAATGGCCACACAACCCCCATTTTGCCGAAAATAGCCATGAATGACCATTTTCAATAATACCGAAGGCTAACATCTACGGATTTTTGACCAAGAAATGGTCTCCACCAGAAATCCAAGAATGTGATCTATGACAAGGAAACATATGTGGGGTGAGGTGTATGAGCCTCTGGTCGACGATCAATGGCCACACAACCCTAATTTTTGTCGAAAATAGCCATGAACGACCATTTTCAATGACACTGAAGGCTAACACCTACGGATTTTTGACCAAGAAATGGTCTCCACCATAAATCCAAGAATGTGATCTATGGCAAGGAAACATATGTGTAGTGAGGTGTATGAGCCTCTGGTCGAAGATCAATGGCCACACAACCCCCATTTTTGTCGAAAATAGCCATGAATGACCATTTTCAAAAATACCAAAGGCTAACACATTCGGATTTTTGCCCAAGAAATGGTCTCCACCAGAAATCCAAGAATGTGATCTATGGCAAGGAAACATATGTGGGGTGAGGTGTACGAGCCTCTGGTCGATGATCAATTGCCACAGAACCCCCATTTTGCCGAAAATAGCCATGAACGACCATTTTCAATAATACCGAAGGCTAACACCTACGGATTTTTGACCAAGAAATGGTCTCCACCATAAATCCAAGAATGTAATCTATGGCAAGGAAACATATGTGGGGTGAGGTGTATGAGCGTCTGGTCGACGATCAATGGCCACACAACCCCCATTTTTGTCGAAAATAGCCATGAACGACCATTTTCAATAATACCGAAGGCTAACACCTACGGATTTTTGACCAAGAAATGGTCTCCACCATAAATCCAAGAATGTGATCTATGGCAAGGAAACATATGTGGGGTGAGGTGTATGAGCGTCTGGTCGATGATCAATGGCCACACAACCCCCATTTTTGTCGAAAATAGCCATGAACGACTATTTTCAATAATATCGATGGCTAACACGTACGAGTTTTTAACCAAGAAATGGTTTCCACCAGAAATCCAAGAATGTAATCTATGGCAAGGAAACATATGTGGGGTGAGGTTTATGAGCCTCTGGTCGATGATAAATGGCCACACAACCCCAATTTTTTATGAAAATAGCCATGAGCTTCCTTGAAAATAGCCATGAGCGACCATTTTCAATAATACTAGAGGCTAACACCTACAGATTTTAGACCAAGAAATGGTCTCCACCAGAAATCCAAGAATGTGATCTATGGCAAGGAAACATATGTGGGGTGAGGTGTATGAGCGTCTGGTCGATGATCAATGGCCACAGAACCCCCATTTTGCCGAAAATAGCCATGAACGACCATTTTCAATAATACCGAAGGCTAACACGTACGGATTTTTGACCAAGAAATGGTCTCCACCAGAAATCCAAGAATGTGATCTATGGCAAGGAAACATATGTGGGGTGAGGTGTATGAGCCTCTAGTCGATGATCAATGGCCACACAACCCCCATTTTTGTCGAAAATAGCCATGAACGACCATTTTCAATAATATCGAAGGCTAACTGGGGGTTGTGTGGCCATTGATCGTCGACCAGAGGCTCATACACCTCACCCCACATATGTTTCCTTGTTGTAGATCACATTCTTGGATTTCTGGTGGAGACCATTTCTTGGTCAAAAATCCGTAGGTGTTAGCTTTCGATATTATTGAAAATGGTCGATCATGGCTATTTTCGACAAAAATGGGGGTTGTGTGGCCATTGATCATCGACCAGAGGCTCATACACCTCACCCCACATATGTTTCCTTGCCATAGATCACATTCTTGCATTTCTGGTGGAGACCATTTCTTGGTCAAAAATCCGTAGGTGTTAGCCTTCGGTATTATTGAAAATGGTCGTTCATGGCTATTTTCGACAAAAATGGGGGTTGTGTGGCCATTGATCATCGACCAGACGCTCATACACCTCACCCCACATATGTTTCCTTGCCATAGATCACATTCTTGGATTTCTGGTGGAGACCATTTCTTGGTCTAAAATCCGTAGGTGTTAGCCTCTAGTATTATTGAAAATGGTCGTTCATGGCTATTTTCGACAAAAATTAGGGTTGTGTGGCCATTGATCATCGACCAGAGGCTCATACACCTCACCCCACATATGTTTCCTTGCCATAGATCACATTCTTGGATTTCTGGTGGAAACCATTTCTTGGTTAAAAACTCGTACGTGTTAGCCTTCGGTATTATTGAAAATGGTCATTCATGGCTATTTTCGGCAAAATGGGGGTTGTGTGGCCATTGATCGTCGACCAGAGGCTCATACACCTCACCCCACATATGTTTCCTTGTCGTAGATCACATTCTTGGATTTCTGGTGGAGTCCATTTCTTGGTCAAAAATCCGTAGGTGTTAGCCTTCGATATTATTGAAAATGGTCGTTCATGGCTATTTTCGACAAAAATGGGGGTTGTGTGGCCATTGATCATCGACCAGACGCTCATACACCTCACCCCACATATGTTTCCTTGCCATAGATCACATTCTTTGATTTCTGGTGGAGACCATTTCTTTGTCAAAAATCTGTACGTGTTAGCCTTTGGTATTTTTGAAAATGGTCATTCATGGCTATTTTCGACAAAAATGGGGGTTGTGTGGCCATTGATCATCGACTAGAGGCTCATACACCTCACCCCACATATGTTTCCTTGCCATAGATCACATTCTTGGATTTCTGGTGGAGACCATTTCTTGGTCAAAAATCCGTAGGTGTTAGCCTTCGGTATTATTGAAAATGGTCGTTCATGGCTATTTTCGGCAAAATGGGGGTTGTGTGGCCATTGATCGTCGACCAGAGGCTCATACACCTCACCCCACATATGTTTCCTTGTCGTAGATCACATTCTTGGATTTCTGGTGGAGACCATTTCTTGGTCAAAAATCCGTAGGTGTTAGCCTTCGGTATTATTGAAAATGGTCGTTCATGGCTATTTTCGACAAAAATGGGGGTTGTGTGGCCATTGATCATCGACCAGACGCTCATACACCTCACCCCACATATGTTTCCTTGCCATAGATCGCATTCTTGGATTTCTGGTGGAGACCATTTCTTGGTCAAAAATCCGTACGTGTTACCCTTCGGTATGATTGAAAATGGAGGTTGTGTGACCATTTATCATCGACCAGAGGCTCATACACCTCACCCCACATATGTTTCCTTGTCGTAGATCACATTCTTGGATTTCTGGTGGAGACCATTTCTTGGTCAAAAATCCGTAGGTGTTAGCCTTCGATATTATTGAAAATAGTCGTTCATGGCTATTTTCGACAAAAATGGGGGTTGTGTGGCCATTGATCATCGACCAGAGGCTCATACACCTCACCCCACATATGTTTTCTTGCCATAGATCACATTCTTGGATTTCTGGTGGAGACCATTTCTTGGTCAAAAATCCGTAGGTGTTAGCCTTCGGTATTATTGAAAATGGTCGTTCATGGCTATTTTCGACAAAAATGGGGGTTGTGTGGCCATTGATCATCGACCAGACGCTCATACACCTCACTACACATATGTTTCCTTGCCATAGATCACATTCTTGGATTTATGGTGGATACCATTTCTTGGTCAAAAATCCGTAGGTGTTAGCCTTCGGTATTATTGAAAATGGTCGTTCATGGCTATTTTCGACAAAATGGGGGTTGTGTGGCAATTGATCATCGACCAGAGGCTCATACACCTCACCCCACATATGTTTCCTTGCCATAGATCACATTCTTGGATTTCTGGTGGAGACCATTTCTTGGGCAAAAATCCGAATGTGTTAGCCTTTGGTATTTTTCAAAATGGTCATTCATGGCTATTTTCGACAAAAATGGGGGTTGTGTGGCCATTGATCTTCGACCAGAGGCTCATACACCTCACTACACATATGTTTCCTTGCCATAGATCACATTCTTGGATTTATGGTGGAGACCATTTCTTGGTCAAAAATCCGTAGGTGTTAGCCTTCAGTGTCATTGAAAATGGTCGTTCATGGCTATTTTCGACAAAAATTAGGGTTGTGTGGCCATTGATCGTCGACCAGAGGCTCATACACCTCACCCCACATATGTTTCCTTGCCATAGATCACATTCTTGGATTTCTGGTGGAGACCATTTCTTGGTCAAAAATCCGTAGGTGTTAGCCTTCGGTATTATTGAAAATGGTCATTCATGGCTATTTTCGGCAAAATGGGGGTTGTGTGGCCATTGATCGTCGACCAGAGGCTCATACACCTCACCCCACATATGTTTCCTTGCCATAGATCACATTCTTGGATTTCTGGTGGAAACCATTTCTTGGTCTAAAATCCTTAGGTGTTAGCCTCTAGTATTATTGAAAATGGTCGCTCATGGCTATTTTCAAGGTCGCTCATGGCTATTTTCATAAAAAATGGGGGTTGTGTGGCCATTGATCATCGACCAGAGGCTCGTAAACCTCACCCCGACCATTTCTTGGTCAAAAATCCGTAGGTGTTAGCCTTTGGTATTATTGAAAATGGTCGTTCATGGCTATTTTCGACAAAAATGGGGGTTGTGTGGCCATTGATCGTCGACCAGACGCTCATACACCTCACCCCACATATGTTTCCTTGTCGTAGATCACATTCTTGGATTTCTGGTGGAGACCATTTCTTGGTTAAAAATCCGTAGGTCTTAGCCTCTAGTATTATTGAAAATGGTCGCTCATGGCTATTTTCATAAAAAATGGGGGCTGTGTGGCCATTGATCATCGACCAGAGGCTCATACACCTCACCCCACATATGTTTCCTTGCCATAGATTACATTCTTGGATTTCTGGTGGAAACCATTTCTTGGTTAAAAACTCGTACGTGTTAGCCTTCGGTATTATTGAAAATGGTCATTCATGGCTATTTTCGACAAAAATGGGGGTTGTGTGGCCATTGATCATCGACCAGAGGCTCGTACACCTCACCCCACATATGTTTCCTTGCCATTGATCACATTCTTGGATTTCTGGTGGAGACCATTTCTTGGTCAAAAATCCGTACGTGTTAGCCTTTGGTATTTTTGAAAATGGTCATTCATGGCTATTTTCGACAAAAATGGGGGTTGTGTGGCCATTGATCATCGACTAGAGGCTCATACACCTCACCCCACATATGTTTCCTTGCCATAGATCACATTCTTGGATTTCTGGTGGAGACCATTTCTTGGTCAAAAATCCGTAGGTGTTAGCCTTCGGTATTATTGAAAATGGTCGTTCATGGCTATTTTCGACAAAAATGGGGGTTGTGTGGCCATTGATCATCGACCAGACGCTCATACACCTCACCCCACATATGTTTCCATGCCATAGATCACATTCTTGGATTTCTGGTGGAGACCTTTTCTTGGTCCAAAATCCATAGGTGTTAGCCTCTAGTATTATTGAAAATGGTCGCTCATGGCTATTTTCAAGGTCGCTCATGGCTATTTTCATAAAAAATGGGGGTTGTGTGGCCATTTATCATCGACTAGAGGCTCATACACCTCACCCCACATATGTTTCCTTGCCATAGATTACATTCTTGGATTTCTGGTGGAAACCATTTCTTGGTTAAAAACTCGTACGTGTTAGCCTTCGGTATTATTGAAAATGGTCATTCATGGCTATTTTCGGCAAAATGGGGGTTGTGTGGCCATTGATCGTCGACCAGAGGCTCATACACCTCACCCCACATATGTTTCCTTGTCGTAGATCACATTCTTGGATTTCTGGTGGAGACCATTTCTTGGTCAAAAATCCGTAGGTGTTAGCCTTCGATATTATTGAAAATGGTCATTCATGGCTATTTTCGGCAAAATGGGGGTTGTGTGGCCATTGATCGTCGACCAGAGGCTCATACACCTCACCCCACATATGTTTCCTTGTCGTAGATCACATTCTTGGATTTCTGGTGGAGACCATTTCTTGGTCAAAAATCCGTAGGTGTTAGCCTTCGGTATTATTGAAAATGGTCGTTCATGGCTATTTTCGACAAAAATGGGGGTTGTGTGGCCATTGATCATCGACCAGACGCTCATACACCTCACCCCACATATGTTTCCTTGCCATAGATCACATTCTTGGATTTCTGGTGGAGACCATTTCTGGGTCTAAAATCCGTAGGTGATAGCCTCTAGTATTATTGAAAATGGTCGCTCATGGCTATTTTCAAGGTCGCTCATGGCTATTTTCATAAAAAATGGGGGTTGTGTGGCCATTTATCATCGACTAGAGGCTCATAAACCTCACCCCACATATGTTTCCTTGCCATAGATCACATTCTTGGATTTCTGGTGGAGACCATTTCTTGGTCAAAAATCCGTAGGTGTTAGCCTTCGGTATTATTGTAAATGATCGTTCATGGCTATTTTCGACAAAAATGGGGGTTGTGTGGCCATTGATCATCGACCAGAGGCTCGTCCACCTCACCCCCCATATGTTTCCTTGCAATAGATCACATTCTAGGATTTCTGGTGGAGACCATTTCTTGGTCTAAAATCCGTAGGTGTTAGCCTCTAGTATTATTGAAAATGGTCGCTCATGGCTATTTTCAAGGTCGCTCATGGCTATTTTCATAAAAAATGGGGGTTGTGTGGCCATTTATCATCGACTAGAGGCTCATAGACCTCACCCCACATATGTTTCCTTTCCATAGATTACATTCTTGGATTTCTGGTGGAAACCATTTCTTGGTTAAAAACTCGTACGTGTTGGCCTTCGGTATTATTGAAAATGGTCATTCATGGCTATTTTCGGCAAAATGGGGGTTGTGTGGCCATTGATCGTCGACCAGAGGCTCATACACCTCACCCCACATATGTTTCCTTGTCGTAGATCACATTCTTGGATTTCTGGTGGAGACCATTTCTTGGTCAAAAATCCGTAGGTGTTAGCCTTCGGTATTATTGAAAATGGTCGTTCATGGCTATTTTCGACAAAATGGGGGTTGTGTGGCAATTGATCATCGACCAGAGGCTCATACACCTCACCCCACATATGTTTCCTTGCCATAGATCACATTCTTGAATTTCTGGTGGAGACCATTTCTTGGTCAAAAATCCGTACGTGTTAGCCTTTGGTATTTTTGAAAATGGTCATTCATGGCTATTTTCGACAAAAATGGGGGTTGTGTGGCCATTGATCATCGACTAGAGGCTCATACACCTCACCCCACATATGTTTCCTTGCCATAGATCACATTCTTGGATTTCTGGTGGAGACCATTTCTTGGTCAAAAATCCGTAGGTGTTAGCCTTCGGTATTATTGTAAATGGTCATTCATGGCTATTTTCGACAAAAATGGGGGTTGTGTGGCCATTGATCATCGACCAGAGGCTCATACACCTCACCCCACATATGTTTCCTTGCCATAGATCACATTCTTGGATTTCTGGTGGAGACCATTTCTTGGTCAAAAATCCGTAGGTCTTAGCCTCTAGTATTATTGAAAATGGTCTCTCATGGCTATTTTCATAAAAATTGGGGGTTGTGTGGCCATTGATCATCGACCAGAGGCTCGTACACCTCACCCCACATATGTTTCCTTGCCTTAGATCACATTCTTGGATTTCTGGTGGAGACCATTTCTTGGTCAAAAATCCGTAGGTGTTAGCCTTCGATATTATTGAAAATGGTCGTTCATGGCTATTTTCGACAAAAATGGGGGTTGTGTGGCCATTGATCATCGACCAGAGGCTCATACACCTCACCCCACATATGTTTCCTTGCCATAGATCACATTCTTGGATTTCTGGTGGAGACCATTTCTTGGTCAAAAATCCGTAGGTCTTAGCCTCTAATATTATTGAAAATGGTCGCTCATGGCTATTTTCATAAAAAAATGGGGGTTGTGTGGCCATTTATCATCGACTAGAGGCTCATAAATCTCACCCCACATATGTTTCCTTGCCATAGATCACATTCTTGGATTTCTGGTGGAGACCATTTCTTGGTCAAAAATCCGTAGGTGTTAGCCTTCGGTATTATTGAAAATGGTCATTCATGGCTATTTTGGACAAAAATGGGGGTTGTGTGGCCATTGATCATCGACCAGACGCTCATACACCTCACCCCACATATGTTTCCTTGCCATAGATCACATTCTTGGATTTCTGGTGGAGACCATTTCTTGGTCTAAAATCCGTAGGTGTTAGCCTCTAGTATTATTGAAAATGGTCGCTCATGGCTATTTTCAAGGTCGCTCATGGCTATTTTCATAAAAATGGGGGTTGTGTGGCCATTTATCATCGACTAGAGGCTCATAAACCTCACCCCACATATGTTTCCTTGCCATAGATTACATTCTTGGATTTCTGGTGGAAACCATTTCTTGGTTAAAAACTCGTACGTGTTAGCCTTCGGTATTATTGAAAATGGTCATTCATGGCTATTTTCGGCAAAATGGGGGTTGTGTGGCCATTGATCGTCGACCAGAGGCTCATACACCTCACCCCACATATGTTTCCTTGTCGTAGATCACATTCTTGGATTTCTGGTGGAGACCATTTCTTGGTCAAAAATCCGTAGGTGTTAGCCATCGATATTATTGAAAATGGTCGTTCATGGCTATTTTCGACAAAAATGGGGGTTGTGTGGCCATTGATCATCGACCATAGGCTCATACACCTCACCCCACATATGTTTCCTTGCCATAGATCACATTCTTGGATTTCTGGTGGAGACCATTTCTTGGTCAAAAATCCGTAGGTGTTAGCCTTCGGTATTATTGTAAATGGTCATTCATGGCTATTTTCGACAAAAATGGGGGTTGTGTGGCCATTGATCATCGACGAGAGGCTCATACACCTCACCCCACATATGTTTCCTTGCCATAGATCACATTCTTGGATTTCTGGTGGAGACCATTTCTTGGTCAAAAATCCGTAGGTCTTAGCCTCTAGTATTATTGAAAATGGTCGCTCATGGCTATTTTCATAAAAAATGGGGGTTGTGTGGCCATTGATCATCGATTAAGCCATGAACGACCATTTTCAAAAATACCAAAGGCTAACACGTACGGATTTTTGACCAAGAAATGGTCTCCACCAGAAATCCAAGAATGTGATCTATGGCAAGGAAACATATGTGGGGTGAGGTTTATGAACCTCTAGTCGATGAAAATGGCCACACAACCCCCATTTTTTATGAAAATAGCCATGAGCGACCTTGAAAATAGCCATGAGCGACCATTTTCAATAATACTAGAGGCTAACACCTACGGATTTTAGACCAAGAAACGGTCTCCACCAGAAATCCAAGAATGTGATCTATGGCAAGGAAACATATGTGGTGTGAGGTGTATGAGCGTCTGGTCGATGATCAATGGCCACACAACCCCCATTTTTGTCGAAAATAGCCATGAACGACCATTTTCAATAATACCGAAGGCTAACACCTACAGATTTTTTACCAAGAAATGGTCTCCACCAGAAATCCAAGAATGTGATCTATGGCAAGGAAACATATGTGGGGTGAGGTGTATGAGCCTCTGGTCGATGATCAATGGCCACACAACCCCCATTTTTGTCGAAAATAGCCATGAACGACCATTTTCAATAATATCGAAGGCTAACACCTACGGATTTTTGACCAAGAAATGGTCTCCACCAGAAATCCAAGAATGTGATCTACGACAAGGAAACATATGTGGGGTGAGGTGTATGAGCCTCTGGTCGACGATCAATGGCCACAGAACCCCCATTTTGCCGAAAATAGCCATGAGCGACCATTTTCAATAATATTAGAGGCTAAGACCTACGGATTTTTGACCAAGAAATGGTCTCCACCAGAAATCCAAGAATGTGATCTATGGCGAGGAAACATATGTGGGGTGAGGTGTATGAGCCTCTGGTCAATGATCAATGGCCACACAACCCCCATTTTTGTCGAAAATAGCCATGAACGACCATTTTCAATAATACCGAAGGCTAACACCTACGGATTTTTGACCAAGAAATGGTCTCCACCAGAAATCCAAGAATGTGATCTATGGCAAGGAAACATATGTGGGGTGAGGTGTACGAGCCTCTGGTCGATGATCAATGGCCACAGAACCCCCATTTTGCCGAAAATAGCCATGAACGACCATTTTCAATAATACCGAAGGCTAACACGTACGAGTTTTTGACCAAGAAATGGTCTCCACCAGAAATCCAAGAATGTGATCTATGGCAAGGAAACATATGTGGGGTGAGGTGTATGAGCCTCTGGTCGATGATCAATGGCCACACAACCCCCATTTTTGTCGAAAATTGCCATGAACGACCATTTTCAATAATATCGAAGGCTAACACCTACGGTTTTTTGACCAAGAAATGGTCTCCACCAGAAATCCAAGAATGTGATCTACGACAAGGAAACATATGTGGGGTGAGGTGTATGAGCCTCTGGTCGATGATCAATGGCCACAGAACCCCCATTTTGCCGAAAATAGCCATGAACGACCATTTTCAATAATACCGAAGGCTAACACGTACGAGTTTTTGACCAAGAAATGGTCTCCACCAGAAATCCAAGAATGTGATCTATGGCAAGGAAACATATGTGGGGTGAGGTGTATGAGCCTCTGGTCGATGATCAATGGCCACACAACCCCCATTTTTGTCGAAAATAGCCATGAACGACCATTTTCAATAATATCGAAGGCTAACACCTACGGTTTTTTGACCAAGAAATGGTCTCCACCAGAAATCCAAGAATGTGATCTACGACAAGGAAACATATGTGGGGTGAGGTGTATGAGCCTCTGGTCGACGATCAATGGCCACACAACCCCCATTTTGCCGAAAATAGCCATGAATGACCATTTTCAATAATACCGAAGGCTAACACGTACGCGTTTTTAACCAAGAAATGGTTTCCACCAGAAATCCAAGAATGTAATCTATGGCAAGGAAACATATGTGGGGTGAGGTTTATGAGCCTCTAGTCGATGATAAATGGCCACACAACCCCCATTTTTTATGAAAATAGCCATGAGCGACCTTGAAAATAGCCATGAGCGACCATTTTCAATAATACTAGAGGCTAACACCTACGGATTTTAGACCAAGAAATGGTCTCCACCAGAAATCCAAGAATGTGATCTATGGCAAGGAAACAAATGTGGGGTGAGGTGTATGAGCGTCTGGTCGATGATCAATGGCCACACAACCCCCATTTTTGTCGAAAATAGCCATGAACGACCATTTTCAATAATACCGAAGGCTAACACCTACGGATTTTTGACCAAGAAATGGTCTCCACCAGAAATCCAAGAATGTGATCTATGGCAAGGAAACATATGTGGGGTGAGGTGTATGAGCCTCTAGTCGATGATCAATGGCCACACAACCCCCATTTTTGTCGAAAATAGCCATGAATGACCATTTTCAAAAATACCAATGGCTAACACGTATGGATTTTTGACCAAGAAATGGTCTCCACCAGGAATCCAAGAATGTGATCTATGGCAAGGAAACATATGTGGGGTGAGGTGTATGATCCTCTGGTCGATGATCAATGGCCACACAACCCCCATTTTGCCGAAAATAGCCATGAACGACCATTTTCAATAATACCGAAGGCTAACACGTACGAGTTTTTAACCAAGAAATGGTCTCCACCAGAAATCCAAGAATGTGATCTATGGCAAGGAAACATATGTGGGGTGAGGTTTATGAGCCTCTAGGTGATGATAAATGGCCACACAACCCCCATTTTTTATGAAAATAGCCATGAGCGACCATTTTCAATAATACTAGAGGCTAAGACCTACGGATTTTAGACCAAGAAATGGTCTCCACCAGAAATCCAAGAATGTGATCTATGGCAAGGAAACATATGTGGGATGAGGTGTATGAGCATCTGGTCGATGATCAATGGCCACACACCCCCATTTTTGTCGAAAATAGCCATGAACGACCATTTTCAATAATACCGAAGGCTAACACCTACGGATTTTTGACCAAGAAATGGTCTCCACCAGAAATCCAAGAATGTGATCTATGGCAAGGAAACATATGTGGGGTGAGGTGTATGAGCCTCTAGTCGATGATCAATGGCCACACAACCCCCATTTTTGTCGAAAATAGCCATGAACGACCATTTTGAATAATACCGAAGGCTAACACCTACGGATTTTTGACCAAGAAATGGTCTCCACCAGAAATCCAAGAATGTGATCTATGGCAAGGAAACATATGTGGGGTGAGGTGTATGAGCCTCTGGTCTATGATCAATGGCCACACAACCCCCATTTTGCCGAAAATAGCCATGAATGACCATTTTCAATAATACCGAAGGCTAACACGTACGAGTTTTTAACCAAGAAATGGTTTCCACCAGAAATCCAAGAATGTAATCTATGGCAAGGAAACATATGTGGGGTGAGGTTTATGAGCCTCTAGTCGATGATAAATGGCCACACAACCCCCATTTTTTATGAAAATAGCCATGAGCGACCTTGAAAATAGCCATGAGCGACCATTTTCAATAATACTAGAGGCTAACACCTACGGATTTTAGACCAAGAAATGGTCTCCACCAGAAATCCAAGAATGTGATCTATGGCAAGGAAACATATGTGGGGTGAGGTGTATGAGCGTCTGGTCGATGATCAATGGCCACACAACCCCCATTTTTGTCGAAAATAGCCATGAACGACCATTTTCAATAATACCGAAGGCTAACACCTACGGATTTTTGACCAAGAAATGTCTGCACCAGAAATCCAAGAATGTGATCTATGGCAAGGAAACATATGTGGGGTGAGGTGTATGAGCCTCTAGTCGATGATCAATGGCCACACAACCCCCATTTTTGTCGAAAATAGCCATGAATGACCATTTTCAAAAATATCAAAGGCTAACACGTACGGATTTTTAACCAAGAAATGGTCTCCACCAGAAATCCAAGAATGTGATCTATGGCAAGGAAACATATGTGGGGTGAGGTGTATGAGCCTCTGGTTGATGATCAATGGCCACACAACTCCCATTTTGCCGAAAATAGCCATGAATGACCATTTTCAATAATACCGAAGGCTAACACGTACGAGTTTTTAACCAAGAAATGGTTTCCACCAGAAATCCAAGAATGTAATCTATGGCAAGGAAACATATGTGGGGTGAGGTTTATGAGCCTCTAGTCGATGATAAATGGCCACACAACCCCCATTTTTTATGAAAATAGCCATGAGCGACCTTGAAAATAGCCATGAGCGACCATTTTCAATAATACTAGAGGCTAACACCTACGGATTTTAGAACAAGAAATGGTCTCCACCAGAAATCCAAGAATGTGATCTATGGCAAGGAAACATATGTGGGGTGAGGTGTATGAGCATCTGGTCGATGATCAATGGCCACACAACCCCCATTTTTGTCGAAAATAGCCATGAACGACCATTTTCAATAATACCGAAGGCTAACACCTACGGATTTTTGACCAAGAAATGGTCTCCACCAGAAATCCAAGAATGTGATCTATGGCAAGGAAACATATGTGGGGTGAGGTGTATGAGCCTCTGGTCGACGATCAATGGCCACACAACCCTAATTTTTGTCGAAAATAGCCATGAACGACCATTTTCAATGACACTGAAGGCTAACACCTACGGATTTTTGAACAAGAAATGGTCTCCACCATAAATCCAAGAATGTGATCTATGGCAAGGAAACATATGTGTAGTGAGGTGTATGAGCCTCTGGTCGAAGATCAATGGCCACACAACCCCCATTTTTGTCGAAAATAGCCATGAATGACCATTTTCAAAAATACCAAAGGCTAACACCTACGGATTTTTGACCAAGAAATGGTCTCCACCAGAAATCCAAGAATGTGATCTATGGCAAGGAAACATATGTGGGGTGAGGTGTACGAGCCTCTGGTCGATAATGAATGGTCACACAACCCCCATTTTGCCGAAAATAGCCATGAACGACCATTTTCAATAATACCGAAGGCTAACACGTACGAGTTTTTAACCAAGAAATGGTCTCCACCAGAAATGCAAGAATGTGATCTATGGCAAAGAAACATATGTGGGGCGAGGTTTATGAGCCTCTAGTCGATGATAAATGGCCACACAACCCCCATTTTTTATGAAAATAGCCATGAGCGACCTTGAAAATAGCCATGAGCGACCATTTTCAATAATACTAGAGGCTAACACCTATGGATTTTAGACCAAGAAATGGTCTCCACCAGAAATCCAAGAATGTGATCTATGACAAGGAAACATATGTGGGGTGAGGTGTATGAGCGTCTGGTCGATGATCAATGGCCACACAACCCCCATTTTTGTCGAAAATAGCCATGAACGACCATTTTCAATAATACCGAAGGCTAACACCTACGGATTTTTGACCAAGAAATGGTCTCCACCAGAAATCCAAGAATGTGATCTATGGCAAGGAAACATATGTGGGGTGAGGTGTATGAGCCTCTGGTCGATGATCAATGGCCACACAACCCCCATTTTTGTCGAAAATAGCCATGAACGACCATTTTCAATAATACCGAAGGCTAACACCTACGGATTTTTGACCAAGAAATGGTCTCCACCAGAAATCCAAGAATGTGATCTATGGCAAGGAAACATATGTGGGGTGAGGTGTATGAGCGTCTGGTCGATGATCAATGGCCACACAACCCCCATTTTTGTCGAAAATAGCCATGAATGACCATTTACAATAATACCGAAGGCTAACACCTACAGATTTTGACAAAGAAATGGTCTCCACCAAAAATCCAAGAATGTGATCTATGGAAAGGAAACATATGTGGGGTGAGGTGTACGAGCCTTTGGTCGATGATCAATGGCCACAGAACCCCCATTTTGCCAAAAATAGCCATGAACGACCATTTTCAATAATACCGAAGGCTGACACGTACGAGTTTTTGACCAAGAAATGGTCTCCACCAAAAATCCAAGAATGTGATCTATGGCAAGGAAACATATGTGGGGTGAGGTGTACGAGCCTCTGGTTGATGATCAATGGCCACACAACCCCCATTTTGCCGAAAATAGCCATGAATGACCATTTTCAATAATACCGAAGGCTAACACGTACGAGTTTTTAACCAAGAAATGGTTTCCACCAGGAATCCAAGAATGTAATCTATGGCAAGGAAACATATGTGGGGTGAGGTTTATGAGCCTCTAGTCGATGATAAATGGCCACACAACCCCCATTTTTTATGAAAATAGCCATGAGCGACCTTGAAAATAGCCATGAGCGACCATTTTCAATAATACTAGAGGATAACACCTACGGATTTTAGACCAAGAAATGGTCTCCACCAGAAATCCAAGAATGTGATCTATGGCAAGGAAACATATGTGGGGTGAGGTGTATGAGCGTCTGGTCGATGATCAATGGCCACACAACCCCCATTTTTGTCGAAAATAGCCATGAACGACCATTTTCAATAATACCGAAGTCTAACACCTACGGATTTTTGACCAAGAAATGGTCTCCACCAGAAATCCAAGAATGTGATCTATGGCAAGGAAACATATGTGGGGTGAGGTGTATGAGCCTCTGGTCGACGATCAATGGCCACACAACCCTAATTTTTGTCGAAAATAGCCATGAACGACCATTTTCAATGACACTGAAGGCTAACACCTACGGATTTTTGACCAAGAAATGGTCTCCACCATAAATCCAAGAATGTGATCTATGGCAAGGAAACATATGTGTAGTGAGGTGTATGAGCCTCTGGTCGAAGATCAATGGCCACACAACCCCCATTTTTGTCGAAAATAGCCATGAATGACCATTTTCAAAAATACCAAAGGCTAACACGTACGGATTTTTGACCAAGAAATGGTCTCCACCAGAAATCCAAGAATGTGATCTATGGCAAGGAAACATATGTGGGGTGAGGTGTACGAGCCTCTGGTCGATAATGAATGGCCAGACAACCCCCATTTTGCCGAAAATAGCCATGAACGACCATTTTCAATAATACCGAAGGCTAACACGTACGAGTTTTTAACCAAGAAATGGTCTCCACCAGAAATCCAAGAATGTGATCTATGGCAAGGAAACATATGTGGGGCGAGGTTTATGAGCCTCTAGTCGATGATAAATGGCCACACAACCCCCATTTTTTATGAAAATAGCCATGAGCGACCTTGAAAATAGCCATGAGCGACCATTTTCAATAATACTAGAGGCTAACACCTATGGATTTTAGACCAAGAAAGGGTCTCCACCAGAAATCCAAGAATGTGATCTATGGCAAGGAAACATATGTGGGGTGAGGTGTATGAGCGTCTGGTCGATGATCAATGGCCACACAACCCCCATTTTTGTCGAAAATAGCCCTGAACGACCATTTTCAATAATACCGAAGGCTAACACCTACAGATTTTTGACCAAGAAATGGTCTCCACCAGAAATCCAAGAATGTGATCTATGGCAAGGAAACATATGTGGGGTGAGGTGTATGAGCCTCTGGTCGATGATCAATGGCCACACAACCCCCATTTTTGTCGAAAATAGCCATGAACGACCATTTTCAATAATACCGAAGGCTAACACCTACGGATTTTTGACCAAGAAATGGTCTCCACCAGAAATCCAAGAATGTGATCTATGGCAAGGAAATATATGTGGGGTGAGGTGTATGAGCGTCTGGTCGATGATCAATGGCCACACAACCCCCATTTTTGTCGAAAATAGCCATGAATGACCATTTACAATAATACCGAAGGCTAACACCTACGGATTTTTGACCAAGAAATGGTCTCCACCAGAAATCCAAAAATGTGATCTATGGAAAGGAAACATATGTGGGGTGAGGTGTACGAGCCTCTGGTCGATGATCAATGGCCACAGAACCCCCATTTTGCCGAAAATAGCCATGAACGACCATTTTCAATAATACCGAAGGCTAACACGTACGAGTTTTTGACCAAGAAATGGTCTCCACCAAAAATCCAAGAATGTGATCTATGGCAAGGAAACATATGTGGGGTGAGGTGTATGAGCGTCTGGTCGATGATCAATGGCCACACAACCCCCATTTTGTCGAAAATAGCCATGAATGACCATTTACAATAATACCGAAGGATAACACCTACGGATTTTTGACCAAGAAATGGTCTCCACCAGAAATCCAAGAATGTGATCTATGGCAAGGAAACATATGTGGGGTGAGGTGTATGAGCCTTTGGTCGACGATCAATGGCCACACAACCCTAATTTTTGTCGAAAATAGCCATGAACGACCATTTTCAATGACACTGAAGGCTAACACCTACGGATTTTTGACCAAGAAATGATCTCCACCATAAATCCAAGAATGTGATCTATGGCAAGGAAACATATGTGGGGTGAGGTGTATGAGCCTCTGGTCGATGATCAATGGCCACACAACCCCCATTTTTGTCGAAAATAGCCATGAATGACCATTTACAATAATACCGAAGGCTAACACCTACGGATTTTTGACCAAGAAATGGT
This sequence comes from Zea mays, assembly GCF_902167145.1. Taxonomy (NCBI): domain Eukaryota; kingdom Viridiplantae; phylum Streptophyta; class Magnoliopsida; order Poales; family Poaceae; genus Zea; species Zea mays. The sequence goes on along the minus strand of NW_023366829.1, from coordinate 56,300 downwards.
CTCCACCAGAAATCCAAGAATGTGATCTATTGCAAGGAAACATATGTGGGGTGAGGTGTATGAGCCTCTGGTCGATGATCAATGGACACACAACCCCCATTTTTGTCGAAAATAGCCATGAACGACCATTTTCAATAATATCGAAGGCTAACACCTACGGATTTTTGACCAAGAAATGGTCTCCACCAGAAATCCAAGAATGTGATCTACGACAAGGAAACATATGTGGGGTGAGGTGTATGAGCCTCTGGTCGACGATCAATGGCCACACAACCCCCATTTTGCCGAAAATAGCCATGAATGACCATTTTCAATAATACCGAAGGCTAACACGTACGAGTTTTTAACCAAGAAATGGTTTCCACCAGAAATCCAAGAATGTAATCTATGGCAAGGAAACATATGTGGGGTGAGGTTTATGAGCCTCTAGTCGATGATAAATGGCCACACAACCCCCATTTTTTATGAAAATAGCCATGAGCGACCTTGAAAATAGCCATGAGCGACCATTTTCAATAATACTAGAGGCTAACACCTACGGATTTTAGACCAAGAAATGGTCTCCACCAGAAATCCAAGAATGTGATCTATGGCAAGGAAACATATGTGGGGTGAGGTGTATGAGCGTCTGGTCGATGATCAATGGCCACACAACCCCCATTTTGTCGAAAATAGCCATGAATGACCATTTACAATAATACCGAAGGATAACACCTACGGATTTTTGACCAAGAAATGGTCTCCACCAGAAATCCAAGAATGTGATCTATGGCAAGGAAACATATGTGGGGTGAGGTGTATGAGCCTCTGGTCGACGATCAATGGCCACACAACCCTAATTTTTGTCGAAAATAGCCATGAACGACCATTTTCAATGACACTGAAGGCTAACACCTACGGATTTTTGACCAAGAAATGATCTCCACCATAAATCCAAGAATGTGATCTATGGCAAGGAAACATATGTGGGGTGAGGTGTATGAGCCTCTGGTCGATGATCAATGGCCACACAACCCCCATTTTTGTCGAAAATAGCCATGAATGACCATTTACAATAATACCGAAGGCTAACACCTACGGATTTTTGACCAAGAAATGGTCTCCACCAGAAATCCAAGAATGTGATCTATTGCAAGGAAACATATGTGGGGTGAGGTGTATGAGCCTCTGGTCGATGATCAATGGCCACACAACCCCCATTTTTGTCGAAAATAGCCATGAACGACCATTTTCAATAATATCGAAGGCTAACACCTACGGATTTTTGACCAAGAAATGGTCTCCACCAGAAATCCAAGAATGTGATCTACGACAAGGAAACATATGTGGGGTGAGGTGTATGAGCCTCTGGTCGACGATCAATGGCCACACAACCCCCATTTTGCCGAAAATAGCCATGAATGACCATTTTCAATAATACCGAAGGCTAACACGTACGAGTTTTTAACCAAGAAATGGTTTCCACCAGAAATCCAAGAATGTAATCTATGGCAAGGAAACATATGTGGGGTGAGGTTTATGAGCCTCTAGTCGATGATAAATGGCCACACAACCCCCATTTTTTATGAAAATAGCCATGAGCGACCTTGAAAATAGCCATGAGCGACCATTTTCAATAATACTAGAGGCTAACACCTACGGATTTTAGACCAAGAAATGGTCTCCACCAGAAATCCAAGAATGTGATCTATGGCAAGGAAACATATGTGGGGTGAGGTGTATGAGCGTCTGGTTGATGATCAATGGCCACACAACCCCCATTTTTGTCGAAAATAGGCATGAACGACCATTTTCAATAATACCGAAGGCTAACACCTACGGATTTTTGACCAAGAAATGGTCTCCACCAGAAATCCAAGAATGTGATCTATGGCAAGGAAACATATGCGGGGTGAGGTGTATGAGCCTCTGGTCGACGATCAATGGCCACACAACCCTAATTTTTGTCGAAAATAGCCATGAACGACCATTTTCAATGACACTGAAGGCTAACACCTACGGATTTTTGACCAAGAAATGGTCTCCACCATAAATCCAAGAATGTGATCTATGGCAAGGAAACATGTGTAGTGAGGTGTATGAGCCTCTGGTCGAAGATCAATGGCCACACAACCCCCATTTTTGTCGAAAATAGCCATGAATGACCATTTTCAAAAATACAAAGGCTAACACGTACGGATTTTTGACCAAGAAATGGTCTCCACCAGAAATCCAAGAATGTGATCTATGGCAAGGAAACATATGTGGGGTGAGGTGTACGAGCCTCTGGTCGATGATCAATGGCCACACAACCCCCATTTTGCCGAAAATAGCCATGAACGACCATTAATACCGAAGGCTAACACGTACGAGTTTTTAACCAAGAAATGGTCTCCACCAGAAATCCAAGAATGTGATCTATGGCAAGGAAACATATGTGGGGTGAGGTTTATGAGCCTCTAGTCGATGATAAATGGCCACACAACCCCCATTTTTTATGAAAATAGCCATGAGCGACCTTGAAAATAGCCATGAGCGACCATTTTCATTAATACTAGAGGCTAACACCTACGGATTTTAGACCAAGAAATGGTCTCCACCAGAAATCCAAGAATGTGATCTATGGCAAGGAAACATATGTGGGGTGAGGTGTATGAGCGTCTGGTCGATGATCAATGGCCACACAACCCCCATTTTTGTCGAAAATAGCCATGAACGACCATTTTCAATAATACCGAAGGCTAACACCTACGGATTTTTGACCAAGAAATGGTCTCCACCAGAAATCCAAGAATGAGATCTATGGCAAGGAAACATATGTGGGGTGAGGTGTATGAGCCTCTGGTCGATGATCAATGGCCACACAACCCTAATTTTTTGTCGAAAATAGCCATGAACGACCATTTTCAATGACACTCAAGGCTAACACCTACGGATTTTTGACCAAGAAATGGTCTCCACCATAAATCCAAGAATGTGATCTATGGCAAGGAGACATATGTGTAGTGAGGTGTATGAGCCTCTGGTCGAAGATCAATGGCCACACAACCCCCATTTTTGTCGAAAATAGCCATGAATGACCATTTTCAAAAATACCAAAGGCTAACACATTCGGATTTTTGCCCAAGAAATGGTCTCCACCAGAAATCCAAGAATGTGATCTATGGCAAGGAAACATATGTGGGGTGAGGTGTACGAGCCTCTGGTCGATGATCAATGGCCACAGAACCCCCATTTTGCCGAAAATAGCCATGAATGACCATTTTCAATAATACCGAAGGCTAACACGTACGAGTTTTTAACCAAGAAATGGTCTCCACCAAAAATCCAAGAATGTGATCTATGGCAAGGAAACATATGAGGGGTGAGATTTATGAGCCTCTAGTCGATGATAAATGGCCACACAACCCCCATTTTTTATGAAAATAGCCATGAGCGACCATTTTCAATAATATTAGAGGCTAAGACCTACGGATTTTTGACCAAGAAATGGTCTCCACCAGAAATCTAAGAATGTGATCTATGGCAAGGAAACATATGTGGGGTGAGGTGTATGAGCCTCTGGTCGATGATCAATGGCCACACAACCCACATTGTTGTCGAAAATAGCAATGAATGACCATTTACAATAATACCGAAGGCTAACACCTACGGATTTTTGACCAAGAAATGGTCTCCACCAGAAATCCAAGAATGTGATCTATGGCAAGGAAACATATGTGGGGTGAGGTGTATGAGCTTTTGGTCGATGATCAATGGCCACACAACCCCCATTTTTGTCGAAAATGGCCATGAACGACCATTTTCAATAATATCGAAGGCTAACACCTACGGATTTTTTACCAAGAAATGGTCTCCACCAGAAATCCAAGAATGTGATCTACGACAAGGAAACATATGTGGGGTGAGGTGTATGAGCCTCTGGTCGACGATCAATGGCCACACAACCCCCATTTTGCCGAAAATAGCCATGAATGACCATTTTCAATAATACCGAAGGCTAACACGTACGAGTTTTTAACCAAGAAATGGTTTCCACCAGAAATCCAAGAATGTAATCTATGGCAAGGAAACATATGTGGGGTGAGGTGTACGAGCCTCTAGTCGATGATAAATGACCACACAACCCCCATTTTGCCGATAATAGCCATGAACGACCATTTTCAATAATACCGAAGGCTAACACGTACGAGTTTTTGACCAAGAAATGGTCTCCACCAAAAATCCAAGAATGTGATCTATGGCAAGGAAACATATGTGGGGTGAGATTTATGAGCCTCTAGTCGATGATAAATGGCCACACAACCCCCATTTTTTTATGAAAATAGCCATGAGCGACCATTTTCAATAATATTAGAGGCTAAGACCTACGGATTTTTGACCAAGAAATGGTCTCCACCAGAAATCCAAGAATGTGATCTATGGCAAGGAAACATATGTGGGGTGAGGTGTATTAGCCTATGGTCGATGATCAATGGCCACACAACCCCCATTTTTGTCGAAAATAGCCATGAATGACCATTTACAATAATACCGAAGGCTAACACCTACGGATTTTTGACCAAGAAATGGTCTCCACCAGAAATCCAAGAATGTGATCTATGGCAAGGAAACATATGTGGGGTGAGGTGTATGAGCCTCTGGTCGATAATCAATGGCCACACAACCCCCATTTTTGTCGAAAATAGCCATGAACGACCATTTTCAATAATATCGAAGGCTAACACCTACGGATTTTTGACCAAGAAATGGTCTCCACCAGAAATCCAAGAATGTGATGTACGACAAGGAAACATTTGTGGGGTGAGGTGTATGAGCCTCTGGTCGACGATCAATGGCCACACAACCCCCATTTTGCCGAAAATAGCCATGAATGACCATTTTCAATAATACCGAAGGCTAACACGTACGAGTTTTTAACCAAGAAATGGCTTCCACCAGAAATCCAAGAATGTAATCTATGGCAAGGAAACATATGTGGGGTGAGGTTTATGAGCCTCTAGTCGATGATAAATGGCCACACAACCTCCATTTTTTATGAAAATAGCCATGAGCGACCTTGAAAATAGCCATGAGCGACCATTTTCAATAATACTAGAGGCTAACACCTACGGATTTTAGACCAAGAAATGGTCTCCACCAGAAATCCAAGAATGTGATCTACGACAAGGAAACATATGTGGGGTGAGGTGTATGAGCCTCTGGTCGACGATCAATGGCCACACAACCCCCATTTTGCCGAAAATAGCCATGAATGACCATTTTCAATAATACCGAAGGCTAACACGTACGAGTTTTTAACCAAGAAATGGCTTCCACCAGAAATCCAAGAATGTAATCTATGGCAAGGAAACATATGTGGGGTGAGGTTTATGAGCCTCTAGTCGATGATAAATGGCCACACAACCCCCATTTTTTATGAAAATAGCCATGAGCGACCTTGAAAATAGCCATGAGCGACCATTTTCAATAATACTAGAGGCTAACACCTACGGATTTTAGACCAAGAAATGGTCTCCACCAGAAATCCAAGAATGTGATCTATGGCAAGGAAACATATGTGGGGTGAGGTGTATGAGCGTCTGGTCGATGATCAATGGACACACAACCCCCATTTTTGTCGAAAATAGCCATGAACAACCATTTTCAATAATACCGAAGGCTAACCCCTACGGATTTTTGACCAAGAAATGGTCTCCACCAATAATCCAAGAATGTGATTTATGGCAAAGAAACATATGTGGGGTGAGGTGTATGAGCCTCTGGTCGACGATCAATGGCCACACAACCCTAATTTTTGTCGAAAATAGCCATGAACGACCATTTTCAATGACACTGAAGGCTAACACCTACGGATTTTGACCAAGAAATGGTCTCCACCATAAATCCAAGAATGTGATCTATGGCAAGGAAACATATGTGTAGTGAGGTGTATGAGCCTCTGGTCGAAGATCAATGGCCACACAACCCCCATTTTTGTCGAAAATAGCCATGAATGACCATTTTCAAAAATACCAAAGGCTAACACGTACGGATTTTTGACCAAGAAATGGTCTCCACCAGAAATCCAAGAATGTGATCTATGGCAAGGAAACATATGTGGGGTGAGGTGTACGAGCCTCTGGTCGATGATCAATGGCCACACAACCCCCATTTTGCCGAAAATAGCCATGAACGACCATTTTCAATAATACCGAAGGCTAACACGTACGAGTTTTTAACCAAGAAATGGTCTCCACCAGAAATCCAAGAATGTGATCTATGGCAATGAAACATATGTGGGGTGAGGTTTATGAGCCTCTAGTCGATGATAAATGGCCACACAACCCCCATTTTTTATGAAAATAGCCATGAGCGACCTTGAAAATAGCCATGAGCGACCATTTTCAATAATACTAGAGGCTAACACCTACGGATTTTAGACCAAGAAATGGTCTCCACCAGAAATCCAAGAATGTGATCTATGGCAAGGAAACATATGTGGGGTGAGGTGTATGAGCGTCTGGTCGATGATCAATGGCCACACAACCCCCATTTTTTTCGAAAATAGCCATGAACGACCATTTTCAATAATACCTAAGGCTAACACCTACGGATTTTTGACCAAGAAATGGTCTCCACCAGAAATCCAAGAATGTGATCTACGACAAGGAAACATATGTGGGGTGAGGTGTATGAGCCTCTGGTCGACGATCAATGGCCACACAACCCCCATTTTGCCGAAAATAGCCATGAATGACCATTTTCAATAATACCGAAGGCTAACACGTACGAGTTTTTAACCAAGAAATGGCTTCCACCAGAAATCCAAGAATGTAATCTATGGCAAGGAAACATATGTGGGGTGAGGTTTATGAGCCTCTAGTCGTTGATAAATGGCCACACAACCCCCATTTTTTATGAAAATAGCCATGAGCGACCTTGAAAATAGCCATGAGCGACCATTTTCAATAATACTAGAGGCTAACACCTACGGATTTTAGACCAAGAAATGGTCTCCACCAGAAATCCAAGAATGTGATCTATGGCAAGGAAACATATGTGGGGTGAGGTGTATGAGCGTCTGGTCGATGATCAATGGACACACAACCCCCATTTTTGTCGAAAATAGCCATGAACAACCATTTTCAATAATACCGAAGGCTAACCTCTACGGATTTTGACCAAGAAATGGTCTCCACCAATAATCCAAGAATGTGATTTATGGCAAAGAAACATATGTGGGGTGAGGTGTATGAGCCTCTGGTCGACGATCAATGGCCACACAACCCTAATTTTTGTCGAAAATAGCCATGAACGACCATTTTCAATGACACTGAAGGCTAACACCTACGGATTTTTGACCAAGAAATGGTCTCCACCATAAATCCAAGAATGTGATCTATGGCAAGGAAACATATGTGTAGTGAGGTGTATGAGCCTCTGGTCGAAGATCAATGGCCACACAACCCCCATTTTTGTCGAAAATAGCCATGAATGACCATTTTCAAAAATACCAAAGGCTAACACGTACGGATTTTTGACCAAGAAATGGTCTCCACCAGAAATCCAAGAATGTGATCTATGGCAAGGAAACATATGTGGGGTGAGGTGTACGAGCCTCTGGTCGATGATCAATGGCCACACAACCCCCATTTTGCCGAAAATAGCCATGAACGACCATTTTCAATAATACCGAAGGCTAACACGTACGAGTTTTTAACCAAGAAATGGTCTCCACCAGAAATCCAAGAATGTGATCTATGGCAATGAAACATATGTGGGGTGAGGTTTATGAGCCTCTAGTCGATGATAAATGGCCACACAACCCCCATTTTTTATGAAAATAGCCATGAGCGACCTTGAAAATAGCCATGAGCGACCATTTTCAATAATACTAGAGGCTAACACCTACGGATTTTAGACCAAGAAATGGTCTCCACCAGAAATCCAAGAATGTGATCTATGGCAAGGAAACATATGTGGGGTGAGGTGTATGAGCGTCTGGTCGATGATCAATGGCCACACAACCCCCATTTTTGTCGAAAATAGCCATGAACGACCATTTTCAATAATACCTAAGGCTAACACCTACGGATTTTTGACCAAGAAATGGTCTCCACCAGAAATCCAAGAATGTGATCTATGGCAAGGAAACATATGTGGGGTGAGGTGTTTGAGCCTCTGGTCGACGATCAATGGCCACACAACCCTAATTTTTGTTGAAAATAGCCATGAACGACCATTTTCAATGACACTGAAGGCTAACACCTACGGATTTTTGACCAAGAAATGGTCTCCACCATAAATCCAAGAATGTGATCTATGGCAAGGAAACATATGTGTAGTGAGGTGTATGAGCCTCTGGTCGAAGATCAATGGCCACACAACCCCCATTTTTGTCGAAAATAGCCATGAATGACCATTTTCAAAAATACCAAAGGCTAACACATTCGGATTTTTGCCCAAGAAATGGTCTCCACCAGAAATCCAAGAATGTGATCTATGGCAAGGAAACATATGTGGGGTGAGGTGTACGAGCCTCTGGTCGATGATCAATGGCCACAGAACCCCCATTTTGCCGAAAATAGCCATGAACGACCATTTTCAATAATACCGAAGGCTAACACGTACGAGTTTTTGACCAAGAAATGGTCTCCACCAAAAATCCAAGAATGTGATCTATGGCAAGGAAACATATGTGGGGTGAGATTTATGAGCCTCTAGTCGATGATAAATGGCCACACAACCCCCATTTTTTTATGAAAATAGCCATGAGCGACCATTTTCAATAATATTAGAGGCTAAGACCTACAGATTTTTGACCAAGAAATGGTCTCCACCAGAAATCCAAGAATGTGATCTATGGCAAGGAAACATATGTGGGGTGAGGTGTATGAGCCTCTGGTCGATGATCAATGGCCACACAACCCCCATTTTTGTCGAAAATAGCCATGAATGACCATTTACAATAATACCGAAGGCTAACACCTACAGATTTTTGACCAAGAAATGGTCTCCACCAGAAATCCAAGAATGTGATCTGTGGCAAGGAAACATATGTGGGGTGAGGTGTATGAGCCTCTGGTCGATGATCAATGGCCACACAACCCCCATTTTTGTCGAAAATAGCCATGAACGACCATTTTCAATAATATCGAAGGCTAACACCTACGGATTTTTGACCAAGAAATGGTCTCCACCAGAAATCCAAGAATGTGATCTACGACAAGGAAACATATGTGGGGTGAGGTGTATGAGCCTCTAGTCGACGATCAATGGCCACACAACCCCCATTTTGCCGAAAATAGCCATGAATGACCATTTTCAATAATACCGAAGGCTAACACGTACGAGTTTTTAACCAAGAAATGGTTTCCACCAGAAATCCAAGAATGTAATCTATGGCAAGGAAACATATGTGGGGTGAGGTTTATGAGCCTCTAGTCGATGATAATGGCCATACAACCCCCATTTTTTATGAAAATAGCCATGAGCGACCTTGAAAATAGCCATGAGCGACCTTGAAAATAGCCATGAGCGACCATTTTCAATAATATTAGAGGCTAAGACCTACGGATTTTTGAACAAGAAATGGTCTCCACCAGAAATCCGAGAATGTGATCTATGGCAAGGAAACATATGTGGGGTGAGGTGTATGAGCCTCTGGTCGATGATCAATGGCCACACAACCCCCATTTTTGACGAAAATAGCCATGAATGACCATTTACAATAATACCGAAGGCTAACACCTACGGATTTTTGACCAAGAAATGGTCTCCACCAGAAATCCAAGAATGTGATCTATGGCAAGGAAACATATGTGGGGTGAGGTGTATGAGCCTCTGGTCGATAATCAATGGCCACACAACCCCCATTTTTGTCGAAAATAGCCATGAACGACCATTTTCAATAATATCGAAGGCTAACACCTATGGATTTTTGACCAAGAAATGGTCTCCACCAGAAATCCAAGAATGTGATCTACGACAAGGAAACATATGTGGGGTGAGGTGTATGAGCCTCTGGTCGACGATCAATGGCCACACAACCCCCATTTTGCCGAAAATAGCCATGAATGACCATTTTCAATAATACCGAAGGCTAACACGTACGAGTTTTTAACCAAGAAATGGTTTCCACCAGAAATCCAAGAATGTAATCTATGGCAAGGAAACATATGTGGGGTGAGGTTTATGAGCCTCTAGTCGATGATAAATGGCCACACAACCCCCATTTTTTATGAAAATAGCCATGAGCGACCTTGAAAATAGCCATGAGCGACCATTTTCAATAATACTAGAGGCTAACACCTACGGATTTTAGACCAAGAAATGGTCTCCACCAGAAATCCAAGAATGTGATCTATGGCAAGGAAACATATGTGGGGTGAGGTGTATGAGCGTCTGGTCGATGATCAATGGCCACACAACCCCCATTTTTGTCAAAAATAGCCATGAACGACCATTTTCAATAATACCGAAGGCTAACACCTACGGAATTTTGACCAAGAAATGGTCTCCACCAGAAATCCAAGAATGTGATCTATGGCAAGGAAACATATGTGGGGTGAGGTGTATGAGCCTCTGGTCGACGATCAATGGCCACACAACCCCCATTTTTTATGAAAATAGCCATGAGCGACCTTGAAAATAGCCATGAGCGACCATTTTCAATAATACTAGAGGCTAACACCTACGGATTTTAGACCAAGAAATGGTCTCCACCAGAAATCCAAGAATGTGATCTATGGCAAGGAAACATATGTGGGGTGAGGTGTATGAGTGTCTGGTCGATGATCAATGGCCACACAAGCCCCATTTTTGTCGAAAATAGCCATGAACGACCATTTTCAATAATACCGAAGGCTAACACCTACGGATTTTTGACCAAGAAATGGTCTCCACCAGAAATCCAAGAATGTGATCTATGGCAAGGAAACATATGTGGGGTGAGGTGTATGAGCCTCTGGTCGATGATCAATGGCCACACAACCCCCATTTTTGTCGAAAATAGCCATGAACGACCATTTTCAATAATATCGAAGGCTAACACCTACGGATTTTTGACCAAGAAATGGTCTCCACCAGAAATCCAAGAATGTGATCTACGACAAGGAAACATATGTGGGGTGAGGTGTATGAGCCTCTGGTCAACGATCAAAGGCCACACAACCCCCATTTTGCCGAAAATAGCCATGAATGACCATTTTCAATAATATCGAAGGCTAACACCTACGGATTTTTGACCAAGAAATGGTCTCCACCAGAAATCCAAGAATGTGATCTACGACAAGGAAACATATGTGGGGTGAGGTGTATGAGCCTCTGGTCGACGATCAATGGCCACACAACCCCCATTTTGCCGAAAATAGCCATGAATGACCATTTTCAATAATACCGAAGGCTAACACGTACGAGTTTTTAACCAAGAAATGGTTTCCACCAGAAATCCAAGAATGTAATCTATGGCAAGGAAACATATGTGGGGTGAGGTTTATGAGCCTCTAGTCGATGATAAATGGCCACACAACCCCCATTTTTATGAAAATAGCCATGAGCGACCTTGAAAATAGCCATGAGTGACCATTTTCAATAATACTAGAGGCTAACACCTACGGATTTTAGACCAAGAAATGGTCTCCACCAGAAATCCAAGAATGTGATCTATGGCAAGGAAACATATGTGGGGTGAGGTGTATGAGCGTCTGGTCGATGATGAATGGCCACACAACCCCCATTTTTGTTGAAAATAGCCATGAACGACCATTTTCAATAATACCGAAGGCTAACACCTACGGATTTTTAACCAAGAAATGGTCTCCACCAGAAAAACCAAGAATGTGATCTATGGCAAGGAAACATATGTGGGGTGAGGTGTATGAGCCTCTGGTCGATGATCAATGTGGCAGAACCTCCCAAGTTATTGGGCCCACATGCACTTGTCCTTGTCTCAAAGACCTCAGACAGCTATGCATGTGCACCAGATAACTTAACAGGATCCGTCCGATTGCCCAAGGACATCGGATAAACCACTTACAACCAGAACCGCGGGATTAAGTAACACAAATCACACACACAACATTTTTGCAGCGGAAATCTTATTACCAAATTTTACAGGTTATAAAAAAATTTACATTATTTTATCGGAGTGATTACAAAAATATAAGCTTGAAATATATGCTAGCTCAAGGGATCATCCTCAATAAGAAGTATAGAAGGGTTACTTAGACTTATAAGAAGGCCGAGCCCACCGGCACTTAACACCATCAACAACAGCACAAAGTTAGAACCTGAAAAACAACAGGGAATAAAACCCTGAGTATGGAATTACTCAGCAAGTCTTACCCGACTAAGGAAAAGACTCTCAAGGGTATGCTGGATAAATAGGAATCAAGGAGAGGCTTTAGCAAGAATCAACTTATAGTTTTGCAGAAGTAGCTTACTAAAGTGAGTCCTTACTTTCAATCTTTTAACGCCATATTAAGTATTAATAGACTCTATTTGCATCTAGTCTAATTTCAACATATCATCAATACAACATCATTTTTATCCATAGTGTTCACATCCTGACTTTAGGTTGTAGAAAAGTGACCAAGTCTTCATAACCGCGAAGGTACGGCGATCCGAATCGAATATACTCAGCTGAGGATCTCCAATCACACGACATATGTAGCACTTAACCCTTGCATATGTCAACCTGCCACCGGGGTTCTTAAGACCAGATCAGGTTCACGCAAACCGAGAGCACAGATACACCACCGACCGGCCTCTTGCCACGGAGGGTACACGATACTCTCGCCACCGCTCCACGCCCATTTCGTGTTATCTTATTCTGGCCTTAGTCTGCCCGAGGCAAGGCTTACCCATGACGAGGCATGTGACCAGTTAAAGGGTCCTCGGTCAGCACGCCTACATACGCATTAATCCTTAACCAACCTGGGTAGAACATCACCTGTTCCTAACCCAAGTCTCAATTTAAGTATTTCCATCCTTAGGATTGTGTCTATTCCTTAGGATGAAAGAGCATCACAGGGAACTTTGCAGTAAGATCCCACTATTGCTCCAAATGAAAATATTCTTGCAGGTAGAAGCCATCCTCTCCCGGGTTAGACTGAGGACAACCTCTATCCACAAGATCTAAGCAAGGCTAAGCATTTTTGTAAATCATAGTTTGATACTTCACAGAAGTATCTATAAAGGTATGGATATCAAGGAAAGCAATGCATCAAAGGGTTCCAAGCAACTCCTATGAACCTAATGCACATTTCACTAGATTTAAAGTGTGCGAAAAGTATTTAAAACACAAGGAAAGGGGTTGCATGCACCGGGGCTTGCCTGAGTAACACTAGGTTAGTGTTGTTAGGTGACGTCCGCTTGACAAATATTCTTTGACCGAGCACTTGCTTGATTTAACCATCTTCAGGTTGATTCATCAGCTTCAGCTTGCGGATTAGCCCGCGCTTGGGGTCGACTTGACTCAAGTTCTCCGCATCTCGTGGTTAATCAACGTACCTAAATGATTTGCATAATGCACATGAATGCATATAAACAAGAATATCACAAACCTAAATAGTGCTACGCGATTGCGAATAAAACACCTAGCGGTGAGACGTTGTACAATTATGTACGGAAACACTAGTTATTAATATACGACTACGCGCAATAATTACGCTTCTCGAACCTAACGCAAACATCACGAACAACAAACTATACACAAGAAATACAATTAGCCTAATCACAACTTATCAGTTAATTAATTAAATTCTGAACTAATCCTTTGCCTTATAAATACATCTTTATAAGTGATTAAAATATTTTATCATCACACATGCCTACCAAAATTCTACTCGGTCCACTAATTCAGCTAAGTGATCGAAATAGCGAAATAATTCACCATAGCTGAATCTGGCTTGATAATCGCAAGAACTGCGAAGTCGACGAGAGTTTCGTGACTCACGCAATTTATCGAGCACCTTAATAAGCCTCGCACTAACACATTAATTTATTCAACGATCGAACTATTCTGAATAATTTATCAGCTTACCGTTTCCACAGCTGACACGAATCCGCGAGATCGGTAGCGATTTTCCGATCCAAGCAATTTGTCGAGCGCTTGGGGAAATATCGCGCTGTTAACTTCGTCTTCACCTGATTCTTGGGATTTCTTAATGACACACGGATCGACGACGATCAGGAGGGTGATGTATATAGAGCTGTACTCGCGACGCGACGACGAACGACGTTAACCGACGGAATAGACGACGCGATTGGGAATTAAAGCCGAGCGAGCCGAGAGGGCGCACCGGCGAGCAGGAAACCACGGGAGTACAAGATATGGAAAACGACGGGGTCGACAACACGCGAAGCGACGACAGTCGAATCGGCAACAAAGCGTTGGCGAATTCGATGAACACGACCACAGTCGCGTGCTGACGCGGTCAAGATAATGGTGGCTAGCAAGCTTGCGACAGAGCAATGATGGTGCGACACGACAAACTGAAACAGGGATACGGCAACATAGGGCTTGACCCGGCGAACAGCGACGCGAAGAGGAAAGCGAGGTTGCAGCCAGACGAGCTGGGACACAAACACACGCAGCGACTAGACAGGTTCTACGGCAAGCTTATCGTGGCGTACAGCGAAATTTTTAAGCGCGAGTCGCCAGAGGAGACCACGCCGGAGGGTCGACAGTAGGTCCCAAAGCGGCCATAGGAGGGACGAGCAGCACGCAAAGGAGCACGGTAAGGTGCAGCTGCCAGAGCGCGCGACACGTGCGCAACCTCCACATCGCTGGATGAGCAGAGACCGAGGAGGGAGGGAGAAAAGCAGGGAAGCTGCTCAGCAGAAGACGCAAGGAGGAATGGAGGGAGCTTGGCGGGCTGCGCGCAGGGGAAAGAACCAGGGCGCGCGGCAACAAAGAGGGAGCGACTGGGCGTGAGCAGGAAGAAGCTCGGCTGGAGAGGGGCGAGCACCAGGGAAATGAAGAGGACGCTCGGCCATGGAGGAAACTAGAGATCCGAGCAGGGGAAGCAGGAAGGGCGCGGCTTGAGAGCAGCTTGGAGGAGCGCTGCGATTGAGAGCTGGGGCACGGCATGGGAAAGCAGGGGCGCGCCAGGGAAGAAGCTGCGCGCGGGTGGGGAAGAATCAGGGGCGAGCTTGTCGCGGCCAACAGGAAGCAGTGTGCGCGGCGATGGGAGCGGCTTCATGACGAGGGCGTACATAGCACAGGGAGATGGGCGCCATCCGAGCCAGAGGCGAGCTCGGGGCAGGGAGGACCGCCGCGATGGGGAGGAAGAAAAGCGCGGTGTGGAGGCGAGCTGCCGTGGGCTGCTCAGCGTGGAGATGACGGCCTGTGTTTTGTATTCCCAGCCGAACGTGAGCAGAAAAATCTGAGCAGAGGAAAAAAAAGATCCACGATGGATGAAGACTACGGCGGCAGAGGATAAGAGAGAGAGTGATGTCGAGCGGTGGGATTTTTCCTCCGATGAGCGGCGCAGGGGATAGCGACGAAGGTAGAAGACAGACCTCTGCGCGATTATGTCACAGAAATATCAACGCCGGGAGCAATCCAAGACGGTAGAGGAAAAATCTAAGAGAAAAAAAAATAAAATATTTTTCTCCAGCAAAATTTTTGTGAATACTACGGATGTTTGGATTAGCGTTTAAAAAAATACAAATGAATTGGACCAAAACAAAATCAACGATAATATTTGGATGATGTTTGATTTGGTAAACATTCACAGATTCAGATAATTATGATGTTAGATACTTATATCCGAAGATTCGGATCTGTACGGAAAACGATAAACCGAAATAAACTGATTTCGGCACTGATAACTTGCTCTGCGTGATTCGACCGAAAATTAGCCAAAACCCAATCCGCTAATGTACACTCGTTTTCGTCGCCAAAACAGCGTGCTGAAGGATAAATTGGGTCATAACCTCGCGTAAGATTCCACGCGATTTGAATTATTTTACCTCGAACATTTTTGTCGTCGAGTTCAAATAAATTTAGTCACGATAAAAATCATCAGAGTCAGTCGGGCTTCCGAATTCGTGTTCGCGCGAGCGACGAATTTTAATTAATCATCGGACACACCAATTTTCGGAACACGATGTTCCGAACATCACAAAAATTTAGGATGAGCCCGGATAAATAAAAATAAAAATGATGTCGCATTCGCGACAGACGGAACAAATGCGATTCTAAAATCGCGATTAACGAAGATGATTGAAATTTAAAAATCCGTTTTATCCACTGATATTACGTGCTTAAATCCATACTCGTTGTCGAGCGGAATATAAACACCTGGGGTGTTACAGCCCTCCCCCCTTAAAAGAATCTCGTCCCGAGATTCGGAGCGAAAGACTTTCAAGAGTAGAGAAGCATATAACCCACGTCCATATCAGCGAAAATCATAAGACAGTACCAAGCAAAGGCGGGTGTCTCAGAATGTCGTTTCTCTAGCGGACATAACATGTATTGCCTTAGGCTGATTTAGAAATGCCCACTAATAGAGATGATGTCTGCCAGAGGAACACATAAGGTTCCATGTGTGCAGTTTGCTTTTTTTATGACACTGTATTATCTGAGTCTGTTGAGCGAGCGGTAAATACACGAGGTTACCCAAGCAGAATCAGATGCACCATCTTGGGTAAAACACACAGGAAGAGGTTTACCAACAAGTGGTTACAGTAAGTTCATGGCACACGAGATGGGTGTGAACGTCGAATAACATCACAGTTAACTCGTGTTAGGCTAGAAAATATAAGTTCAAGGAAATGATAGAGACTCGAAAAATACCAACGGAAAGATTCGTTGTTGTTGTCTTCGCAACCACACCATTTTATCAAGCACTAGGCATGGCTCGACATGATCACTCACGCTGGAAGAGCACACGTGAGGCGATCGAGGCATGACTAGAGTGATGATTAGGTGGTTATTGGTCGACTTAACTTAACTTTTGTGAGTACTTTCTTTAGAGTGGGTTAGACCAAAGTGAGTTCAGGCAAATCGATAAAACAATCTCTAAACTCAACCTTTGTTTCAAATGCAGTTACAAGTTAGTCAAAACCAACTTGTTGAACTACCATTGACATTGAGTAGGTCCTCTCAGTACCATCGGTAAGCCAAGGGTTGAGAGTTCACATTTGCTAGCAAAAGGTCATGCATTTGGGTAGAAATCCATTTGGTCATGTTGTTCATCCGTTTCTTCATGCGAGATGAACGGACAGGGTTCGGAAATACATGGATTAAATAGGGGAGCAAATGAACAACTCCTGCATCTCAGCAGCAGGGGAAACAGATCACCATTTTGAGAGCTAATCAGTTGTTTCTCAACACTAAAAAGCTCCAAGGCTTCACCTTTACACAAAGGATGTAAAGGGAACTTGTATAAGTAGTCACTACCAAGATCAAAAGAAAAGAAACCACACATGAAAGTGGTATGCTCTTTGATCCAACAGAAATAATAGATGTTGCTTGATCACTTGACAAACAACATAGAAATTGTTTCAAGGGAGGACTCCACGAAAGATCACACATCAGTGTAGTTCCACAATGGATCATGACTAAAGACTTCGATACCAGCATGCGCCAAGCAGCAGAATCCTGTGTGCACATTCACAGGAGGCTCTCAGTTTCGCTGTTGTACCATAAGTCATTAATCGAGACGTCATTATCGAACTGGCACCAATAATGAATCTCACGTGGTAAGAATAATTTGCGCAAAGATAACATATCGATATAGTCTAATAATGGATTATGACTACTAACGGTGATACCAACGGATGCCAAGTAGCGCAACCATGTGTGTGCATCCACAGGAGGCCCTCGGTTTCATCGCGATTCCATCGGTTTTAGTCATAACACCATTGCCAGACATAACCAATAAGAAATCTCACGCGGCACCAATGAATTGGGCAAGGATGACAATGTACAAGAGACTCTACCTGTCAAAACGGTTATAAGTAGAGACCAGATAGATCATGGCCCGATGAAACGAACAAGGTATGGCCATAACATAAACTTGTTGGAAGGAGTACGATGGGAAGCTGTTAATTCAGCCCCAAGCATATTTCTATGCCCATCATAGAGATCACAAGGTCAAGGATTAAGTTGATATGCCTTCGATAAACATGAGGAAGCCAAGGCATCAACTGAACAAAGGAATGGTTCTAGAAGGAGACATGACTCGAAATTCTTGTTTTAAGATGGGTACACTTTAGATCCAACAAAGAAATTATCTACGCATTTATTTGCATGGGTTTAGTCATGGAGTGATAATGGAGAATTCAACTCTGGGGTCATGGTTCACTAAATAAGAATATGGCCTAGTTTTGGGTTTAGGCAATCAAGTCTCTAACCTTCTATCGACACATTAAGCACAAGAGCACATATAAAGCACCCTAAGAGGTCACCTAAAGAATGGAGGACACCTATTTCATCGAAGTTCATAATTCAGCATTACACCATATTATCTACAATCAATGGTTACTGGAATAAAGATGAGAGAAGCATCTTGGGTGTATAGGTGACAAACATAATGTGACAATCAGGATGCATGCTCGTCCTATTCGTCCTCACTGATTTTGCCAACACACTGTGGCAATAACGTTCTATATCGGTGGTATAATTACGATTCTCACGATATTTTGCTAGTCGTCAACTACACATACGTTTTCGAGGTTAGTGTACCTGCAGAAAATTTGATTACATCCCAATTTCCCAATGATGCAGTTCACACATGACAGTTTATCACAAGTTATACTCCATATATTGCTATATGGAGGCCAGCTCATCATTAAGCGCCGAGCCACGCATAGGCGCCGTTGCCACACTTTAACCATAGGGCAACTCATTATGGTAACTCACCTTCTTACCTGAGCGTAGGTGCGTCGTTACAAGTACATTACACTTCTCAGTATTCCTAGGTCTGTATACCCATATACATCCATGGGATACTTAATTCCCAGAAAAGTAAATACTCCACATCGCAGCCTTCATATATACATATGTAAAACATGTATATAATCAAGCGCTTTTTATACTCTCCCCTAGACCGACGTTTGTTCGGTCATGCTCTCACATCTCACCTTAGCTGAGCGTTGATCCATTCAGAACTGAATGGCCTCAAAAATAACAATAAACATGTATGCAATACCCACCCGGTTATGGGTTAAGGTTTTCAACTAAGCCACCTGATAGTCCTTAGTTTAGGGCTTAACAGAGGATGTCGCTAGCATTATAGTTTTTCAAAATTGTTTTTTTTCAAAACCAAACAATGAGTTTAGTTGAAAATAGGTTTTCTAAAACCAAAACTTTTGTTTTCAAAATACGTACGTGACCGTATATACTTAATCTAGCTCCGATACCAGCCTGTGGCAGAACCTCCCAAGTTATTGGGCCCACATGCACTTGTCCTTGTCTCAAAGACCTCAGACAGCTATGCATGTGCACCAGATAACTTAACAGGATCCGTTCGATTGCCCAAGGACATCGGATAAACCACTTACAACCAGAACCGCGGGATTAAGTAACACAAATCACACACACAACATTTTTGCAGCGGAAATCTTATTACCAAATTTTACAGGTTATAAAAAAATTTACATTATTTTATCGGAGTGATTACAAAAATATAAGCTTGAAATATATGCTAGCTCAAGGGATCATCCTCAATAAGAAGTATAGAAGGGTTACTTAGACTTATAAGAAGGCCGAGCCCACCGGCACTTAACACCATCAACAACAGCACAAAGTTAGAACCTGAAAAACAACAGGGAATAAAACCCTGAGTATGGAATTACTCAGCAAGTCTTACCCGACTAAGGAAAAGACTCTCAAGGGTATGCTGGATAAATAGGAATCAAGGAGAGGCTTTAGCAAGAATCAACTTATAGTTTTGCAGAAGTAGCTTACTAAAGTGAGTCCTTACTTTCAATCTTTTAACGCCATATTAAGTATTAATAGACTCTATTTGCATCTAGTCTAATTTCAACATATCATCAATACAACATCATTTTTATCCATAGTGTTCACATCCTGACTTTAGGTTGTAGAAAAGTGACCAAGTCTTCATAACCGCGAAGGTACGGCGATCCGAATCGATTATACTCAGCTGAGGATCTCCAATCACACGACATATGTAGCACTTAACCCTTGCATATGTCAACCTGCCACCGGGGTTCTTAAGACCAGATCAGGTTCACGCAAACCGAGAGCACAGATACACCACCGACCGGCCTCTTGCCACGGAGGGTACACGCTACTCTCGCCACCGCTCCACGCCCATTTCGTGTTATCTTATTCTGGCCTTAGTCTGCCCGAGGCAAGGCTTACCCATGACGAGGCATGTGACCAGTTAAAGGGTCCTCGGTCAGCACGCCTACATACGCATTAATCCTTAACCAACCTGGGTAGAACATCACCTGTTCCTAACCCAAGTCTCAATTTAAGTATTTCCATCCTTAGGATTGTGTCTGTTCCTTAGGATGAAAGAGCATCACAGGGAACTTTGCAGTAAGATCCCACTATTGCTCCAAATGAAAATATTCTTGCAGGTAGAAGCCATCCTCTCCCCGGGTTAGACTGAGGACAACCTCTATCCACAAGATCTAAGCAAGGCTAAGAATTTTTGTAAATCATAGTTTGATACTTCACAGAAGTATCTATAAAGGTATGGATATCAAGGAAAGCAATGCATCAAAGGGTTCCAAGCAACTCCTATGAACCTAATGCACATTTCACTAGACTTAAAATGTGCGAAAAGTATTTAAAACACAAGGAAAGGGGTTGCATGCACCGGGGCTTGCCTGAGTAACACTAGGTTAGTGTTGTTAGGTGACGTCCGCTTGACGAATATTCTTTGACCGAGCACTTGCTTGATTTAACCATCTTCAGGTTGATTCATCAGCTTCAGCTTGCGGATTAGCCCGCGCTTGGGGTCGACTTGACTCAAGTTCTCCGCATCTCGTGGTTAATCAACGTACCTAAATGATTTGCATAATGCACATGAATGCATATAAACAAGAATATCACAAACCTAAATAGTGCTACGCGATTGCGAATAAAACACCTAGCGGTGAGACGTTGTACAATTATGTACGGAAACACTAGTTATTAATATACGACTACGCGCAATAATTACGCTTCTCGAACCTAACGCAAACATCACGAAACAACAAACTATACACAAGAAATACAATTAGCCTAATCACAACTTATCAGTTAATTAATTAAATTCTGAACTAATCCTTTGCCTTATAAATACATCTTTATAAGTGATTAAAATATTTTATCATCACACATGCCTACCAAAATTCTACTCGGTCCACTAATTCAGCTAAGTGATCGAAATAGCGAAATAATTCGCCATAGCTGAATCTGGCTTGATAATCGCAAGAACTGCGAAGTCGACGAGAGTTTCGTGACTCACGCAATTTATCGAGCACCTTAATAAGCCTCGCACTAACACATTAATTTATTCAACGATCGAACTATTCTGAATAATTTATCAGCTTACCGTTTCCACAGCTGACACGAATCCGCGAGATCGGTAGCGATTTTCCGATCCAAGCAATTTGTCGAGCGCTTGGGGAAATATCGCGCTGTTAACTTCGTCTTCACCTGATTCTTGGGATTTCTTAATGACACACGGATCGACGACGATCAGGAGGGTGACGTATATAGAGCTGTACTCGCGACGCGACGACGAACGACGTTAACCGACGGAATCGACGACGCGATTGGGAATTAAAGCCGAGCGAGCCGAGAGGGCGCACCGGCGAGCAGGAAACCACGGGAGTACAAGATATGGAAAACGACGGGATCGACAACACGCGAAGCGACGACAGTCGAATCGGCAACAAAGCGTTGGCGAATTCGATGAACACGACCACAGTCGCGTGCTGACGCGGTCAAGATAATGGTGGCTAGCAAGCTTGCGACAGAGCAATGATGGTGCGACACGACAAACTGAAACAGGGATACGGCAACATAGGGCTTGACCCGGCGAACAGCGACGCGAAGAGGAAAGTGAGGTTGCAGCCAGACGAGCTGGGACACAAACACACGCAGCGACTAGACAGGTTCTACGGCAAGCTTATCGTGGCGTACAACGAAATTTTTAAGCGCGAGTCGCCAGAGGAGACCACGCCGGAGGGTCGACAGTAGGTCCCAAAGCGGCCATAGGAGGGACGAGCGGCACGCAAAGGAGCACGGTAAGGTGCAGCTGCTAGAGCGCGCGACACGTGCGCAGCCTCCACATCGCTGGATGAGCAGAGACCGAGGAGGGAGGGAGAAAAGCAGGGAAGCTGCTCAGCAGAAGACGCAAGGAGGAATGGAGGGAGCTTGGCGGGCTGCGTGCAGGGGAAAGAACCAGGGCGCGCGGCAACAAAGAGGGAGCGACTGGGCGTGAGCAGGAAGAAGCTCGGCTGGAGAGGGGCGAGCACCAGGGAAATGAAGAGGACGCTCGGCCATGGAGGAAACTAGAGATCCGAGCAGGGGAAGCAGGAAGGGCGCGGCTTGAGAGCAGCTTGGAGGAGCGCTGCGATTGAGAGCTGGGGCACGGCATGGGAAGGCAGGGGCGCGCAAGGGAAGAAGCTGCGCGCGGGTGGGGAAGAATCAGGGGCGAGCTTGTCGCGGCCAACAGGAAGCAGTGTGCGCGGCGATGGGAGCGGCTTCATGACGAGGGCGTACAGAGCACAGGGAGATGGGCGCCATCCGAGCCAGAGGCGAGCTCGGGGCAGGGAGGACCGCCGCGATGGGGAGGAAGAAAAGCGCGGTGTGGAGGCGAGCTGCCGTGGGCTGCTCAGCGTGGAGATGACGGCCTGTGTTTTGTATTCCCAGCCGAACGTGAGCAGAAAAATCTGAGCAGAGGAAAAAAAAGATCCACGATGGATGAAGACTACGGCGGCAGAGGATAAGAGAGAGAGTGATGTCGAGCGGTGGGATTTTTCCTCCGATGAGCGGCGCAGGGGATAGCGACGAAGGTAGAAGACAGACCTCTGCGCGATTATGTCACAGAAATATCAACGCCGGGAGCAATCCAAGACGGTAGAGGAAAAATCTGAGAGAAAAAAAATAAAATATTTTTCTCCAGCAAAATTTTTGTGAATACTACGGATGTTTGGATTAGCGTTTAAAAAAATACAAATGAATTGGACCAAAACAAAATCAACGATAATATTTGGATGATGTTTGATTTGGTAAACATTCACAGATTCAGATAATTATGATGTTAGATACTTATATCCGAAGATTCGGATCTGTACGGAAAACGATAAACCGAAATAAACTGATTTCGGCACTGATAACTTGCTCTGCGTGATTCGACCGAAAATTAGCCAAAACCCAATCCGCTAATGTACACTCGTTTTCGTCGCCAAAACAGCGTGCTGAAGGATAAATTGGGTCATAACCTCGCGTAAGATTTCACGCGATTTGAATTATTTTACCTCGAACATTTTTGTCGTCGAGTTCAAATAAATTTAGTCACGATAAAAATCATCAGAGTCAGTCGGGCTTCCGAATTCGTGTTCGCGCGAGCGACGAATTTTAATTAATCATGGGACACACCAATTTTCGGAACACGATGTTCCGAACATCACAAAAATTTAGGATGAGCCCGGATAAATAAAAATAAAAATGATGTCGCATTCGCGACAGACGGAACAAATGCGATTCTAAAATCGCGATTAACGAAGATGATTGAAATTTAAAAATCCGTTTTATCCACTGATATTACGTGCTTAAATCCATACTCGTTGTCGAGCGGAATATAAACACCTGGGGTGTTACAATCAATGGCCACACAACCTCCATTTTTGTCGAAAATAGCCATGAACGACCATTTTCAATAATATCGAAGGCTAACACCTACGGATTTTTGACCAAGAAATGGTCTCCACCAGAAATCCAAGAATGTGATCTACGACAAGGAAACATTTGTGGGGTGAGGTCTATGAGCCTCTGGTCGACGATCAATGGCCACACAACCCCCATTTTGCCGAAAATAGCCATGAATGACCATTTTCAATAATACCGAAGGCTAACACGTACGAGTTTTTAACCAAGAAATGGTTTCCACCAGAAATCCAAGAATGTAATCTATGGCAATGAAACATATGTGGGGTGAGGTTTATGAGCCTCTAGTCGATGATAAATGGCCACACAACCCCCATTTTTTATGAAAATAGCCATGAGCGACCTTGAAAATAGCCATGAGCGACCATTTTCAATAATACTAGAGGCTAACACCTACGGATTTTAGACCAAGAAATGGTCTCCACCAGAAATCCAAGAATGTGATCTATGGCAAGGAAACATATGTGGGGTGAGGTGTATGAGCGTCTGGTCGATGATCAATGGCCACACAACCCCCATTTTTGTCGAAAATAGCCATGAACGACCATTTTCAATAATACCGAAGGCTAACACCTACGGATTTTTGACCAAGAAATGGTCTCCACCAGAAATCCAAGAATGTGATCTATGGCAAGGAAACATATGTGGGGTGAGGTGTATGAGCCTCTGGTCGATGATCAATGGCCACCCAACCTCCATTTTTGTCGAAAATAGCCATGAACGACCATTTTCAATAATATCGAAGGCTAACACCTACGGATTTTTGACCAAGAAATGGTCTCCACCAGAAATCCAAGAATGTGATCTACGACAAGGAAACATTTGTGGGGTGAGGTGTATGAGCCTCTGGTCGACGATCAATGGCCACACAACCCCCATTTTGCCGAAAATAGCCATGAATGACCATTTTCAATAATACCGAAGGCTAACACGTACGAGTTTTTAACCAAGAAATGGTTTCCACCAGAAATCCAAGAATGTAATCTATGGCAATGAAACATATGTGGGGTGAGGTTTATGAGCCTCTAGTCGATGATAAATGGCCACACAACCCCCATTTTTTATGAAAATAGCCATGAGCGACCTTGAAAATAGCCATGAGCGACCATTTTCAATAATACTAGAGGCTAACACCTACGGATTTTAGACCAAGAAATGGTCTCCACCAGAAATCCAAGAATGTGATCTATGGCAAGGAAACATATGTGGGGTGAGGTGTATGAGCCTCTAGTCGATGATCAATGGCCACACAACCCCCATTTTTGTCGAAAATAGCCATGAATGACCATTTTCAAAAATACCAAAGGCTAACACGTACGGATTTTTAACCAAAAAATGGTCTCCACCAGAAATCCAAGAATGTGATCTATGGCAAGGAAACATATGTGGGGTGAGGTGTACGAGCCTCTGGTCGATGATCAATGGCCACACAACCCCCATTTTGCCGAAAATAGCCATGAATGACCATTTTCAATAATACCGAAGGCTAACACGTACGAGTTTTTAACCAAGAAATGGTCTCCACTAGAAATCCAAGAATGTGATCTGTGGCAAGGAAACATATGTGGGGTGAGGTGTATGAGCGTCTGGTCGATGATCAATGGCCACACAACCCCCATTTTTGTCGAAAATAGCCATGAACGACCATTTTCAATAATATCGAAGGCTAACACCTACGGATTTTTGACCAAGAAATGGTCTCCACCAGAAATCCAAGAATGTGATCTATGGCAAGGAAACATATGTGGGGTGAGGTGTATGAGCCTCTGGTCGACGATCAATGGCCACACAACCCTAATTTTTGTCGAAAATAGCCATGAACGACCATTTTCAATGACATTGAAGGCTAACACCTACGGATTTTTGACCAAGAAATGGTGTCGACCATAAATCCAAGAATGTGATCTATGGCAAGGAAACATATGTGTAGTGAGGTGTATGAGCCTCTGGTCGATGATCAATGGCCACACAACCCCCATTTTTGTCGAAAATAGCCATGAATTACCATTTACAATAATACCGAAGGCTAACACCTACGGATTTTTGACCAAGAAATGGTCTCCACCAGAAATCCAAGAATATGATCTATGGCAAGGAAACATATGTGGGGTGAGGTGTATGAGCCTCTGGTCGACGATCAATGGCCACACAACCCCCATTTTGCCGAAAATAGCCATGAATGACCATTTTCAATAATACCGAAGGCTAACACGTACGAGTTTTTAACCAAGAAATGGTCTCCACCAGAAATCCAAGAATGTAATCTATGGCAAGGAAACATATGTGGGGTGAGGTTTATGAGCCTCTAGTCGATGATAAATGGCCACACAAGCTCCATTTTTTATGAAAATAGCCATGAGCAGCCTTGAAAATAGCCATGAGCGACCATTTTCAATAATACTAGAGGCTAACACCTACGGATTTTAGACCAAGAAATGGTCTCCACCAGAAATCCAAGAATGTGATCTATGGCAAGGAAACATATGTGGGTGAGGTGTATGAGCGTCTGGTCGATGATCAATGGCCACACAACCCCCATTTTTGTCGAAAATAGCCATGAATGACCATTTTCAATAATACCGAAGGCTAACACCTACGGATTTTTGACCAAGAAATGGTCTCCACCAGAAATCCAAGAATGTGATCTATGGCAAGGAAACATATGTGGGGTGAGGTGTATGAGCCTCTAGTCGATGATCAATGGCCACACAACCCCCATTTTTGTCGAAAATAGCCATGAATGACCATTTTCAAAAATACCAAAGGCTAACACGTACGGATTTTTAACCAAGAAATGGTCTCCACCAGAAATCCAAGAATGTGATCTATGGCAAGGAAACATATGTGGGGTGAGGTGTACGAGCCTCTGGTCGATGATCAATGGCCACACAACCCCCATTTTGCCAAAAATAGCCATGAATGACCATTTTCAATAATACCGAAGGCTAACACGTACGAGTTTTTAACCAAGAAATGGTCTCCACTAGAAATCCAAGAATGTGATCTATGGCAAGGAAACATATGTGGGGTGAGGTGTATGAGCGTCTGGTCGATGATCATGGCCACACAACCCCCATTTTTGTCGAAAATAGCCATGAACGACCATTTTCAATAATACCGAAGGCTAACACCTACGGATTTTTGACCAAGAAATGGTCTCCACCAGAAATCCAAGAATGTGATCTATGGCAAGGAAACATATGTGGGGTGAGGTGTATGAGCCTCTGGTCGACGATCAATGGCCACACAACCCTAATTTTTGTCGAAAATAGCCATGAACGACCATTTTCAATGACATTGAAGGCTAACACCTACGGATTTTTGACCAAGAAATGGTGTCCACCATAAATCCAAGAATGTGATCTATGGCAAGGAAACATATGTGTAGTGAGGTGTATGAGCCTCTGGTCGATGATCAATGGCCACACAACCCCCATTTTTGTCGAAAATAGCCATGAATGACCATTTACAATAATACCGAAGGCTAACACCTACGGATTTTTGACCAAGAAATGGTCTCCACCAGAAATCCAAGAATATGATCTATGGCAAGGAAACATATGTGGGGTGAGGTGTATGAGCCTCTGGTCGACGATCAATGGCCACACAACCCCCATTTTGCCGAAAATAGCCATGAATGACCATTTTCAATAATACCGAAGGCTAACACGTACGAGTTTTTAACCATGAAATGGTCTCCACCAGAAATCCAAGAATGTAATCTATGGCAAGGAAACATATGTGGGGTGAGGTTTATGAGCCTCTAGTCGATGATAAATGGCCACACAAGCTCCATTTTTTATGAAAATAGCCATGAGCGACCTTGAAAATAGCCATGAGCGACCATTTTCAATAATACTAGAGGCTAACACCTACGGATTTTAGACCAAGAAATGGTCTCCACCAGAAATCCAAGAATGTGATCTATGGCAAGGAAACATATGTGGGGTGAGGTGTATGAGCGTCTGGTCGATGATCAATGGCCACACAACCCTCATTTTTGTCGAAAATAGCCATGAATGACCATTTTCAATAATACCGAAGGCTAACACCTACGGATTTTTGACCAAGAAATGGTCTCCACCAGAAATCCAAGAATGTGATCTATGGCAAGGAAACATATGTGGGGTGAGGTGTATGAGCCTCTAGTCGATGATCAATGGCCACACAACCCCCATTTTTGTCGAAAATAGCCATGAATGATCATTTTCAAAAATACCAAAGGCTAACACGTACGGATTTTTGACCAAGAAATGGTCTCCACCAGAAATCCAAGAATGTGATCTATGGCAAGGAAACATATGTGGGGTGAGGTGTACGAGCCTCTGGTCGATGATCAATGGCCACACAACCCCCATTTTGCCAAAAATAGCCATGAATGACCATTTTCAATAATACCGAAGACTAACACGTACGAGTTTTTAACCAAGAAATGGTTTCCACCAGAAATCCAAGAATGTAATCTATGGCAAGGAAACATATGTGGGGTGAGGTTTATGAGCCTCTAGTCGATGATAAATGGCCACACAACCCGCATTTTTTATGAAAATAGCCATGAGCGACCTTGAAAATAGCCATGAGCGACCATTTTCAATAATACTAGAGGCTAACACCTACGGATTTTAGACCAAGAAATGGTCTCCACCAGAAATCCAAGAATGTGATCTATGGCAAGGAAACATATGTGGGGTGAGGTGTATGAGCATCTGGTCGATGATCAATGGCCACACAACCCCCATTTTTGTCGAAAATAGCCATGAACGACCATTTTCAATAATACCGAAGGCTAACACCTACGGATTTTTGACCAAGAAATGGTCTCCACCAGAAATCCAAGAATGTGATCTATGGCAAGGAAACATATGTGGGGTGAGGTGTATGAGCCTCTGGTCGACGATCAATGGCCACACAACCCCCATTTTTTATGAAAATAGCCATGAGCGACCTTGAAAATAGCCATGAGCGACCATTTTCAATAATACTAGAGGCTAACACCTACGGATTTTAGACCAAGAAATGGTCTCCACCAGAAATCCAAGAATGTGATCTATGGCAAGGAAACATATGTGGGGTGAGGTGTATGAGCGTCTGGTCGATGATCAATGGCCACACAACCCCCATTTTTGTCGAAAATAGCCATGAACGACCATTTTCAATAATACCGAAGGCTAACACCTACAGATTTTTTACCAAGAAATGGTCTCCACCAGAAATCCAAGAATGTGATCTATGGCAAGGAAACATATGTGGGGTGAGGTGTATGAGCCTCTGGTCGATGATCAATGGCCACACAACCTCCATTTTTGTCGAAAATAGCCATGAACGACCATTTTCAATAATATCGAAGGCTAACACCTACGGATTTTTGACCAAGAAATGGTCTCCACCAGAAATCCAAGAATGTGATCTACGACAAGGAAACATATGTGGGGTGAGGTGTATGAGCCTCTGGTCGACGATCAATGGCCACACAACCCCCATTTTGCCGAAAATAGCCATGAATGACCATTTTCAATAATATCGAAGGCTAACACCTACGGATTTTTGACCAAGAAATGGTCTCCACCAGAAATCCAAGAATGTGATCTACGACAAGGAAACATATGTGGGGTGAGGTGTATGAGCCTCTGGTCGACGATCAATGGCCACACAACCCCCATTTTGCCTCATACACCTCACCCCACATATGTTTCCTTGCCATAGATCACATTCTTGGATTTCTGGTGGAGACCATTTCTTGGTAAAAAATCCGTAGGTGTTAGCCTTCGGTATTATTGAAAATGGTCGTTCATGGCTATTTTCGACAAAAATGGGGGTTGTGTGGCCATTGATCATCGACCAGACGCTCATACACCTCACCCCACATATGTTTCCTTGCCATAGATCACATTCTTGGATTTCTGGTGGAGACCATTTCTTGGTCAAAAATCCGTAGGTGTTAGCCTTCGATATTATTGAAAATGGTCATTCATGGCTATTTTCGACAAAAATGGGGGTTGTGTGGCCATTGATCATCGACCAGACGCTCATACACCTCACCCCACATATGTTTCCTTGCCATAGATCACATTCTTGGATTTCTGGTGGAGACCATTTCTTGGTCTAAAATCCGTAGGTGTTAGCCTCTAGTATTATTGAAAATGGTCGCTCATGGCTATTTTCAAGGTCGCTCATGGCTATTTTCATAAAAAATGGGGGTTGTGTGGCCATTTATCATCGACTAGAGGCTCATAAACCTCACCCCACATATGTTTCCTTGCCATAGATTACATTCTTGGATTTCTGGTGGAAACCATTTCTTGGTTAAAAACTCGTACGTGTTAGCCTTCGGTATTATTGAAAATGGTCATTCATGGCTATTTTCGGCAAAATGGGGGTTGTGTGGCCATTGATCGTCGACCAGAGGCTCATACACCTCACCCCACATATGTTTCCTTGTTGTAGATCACATTCTTGGATTTCTGGTGGAGACCATTTCTTGGTCAAAAATCCGTAGGTGTTAGCCTTCGATATTATTGAAAATGGTCATTCATGGCTATTTTCGGCAAAATGGGGGTTGTGTGGCCATTGATCGTCGACCAGAGGCTCATACACCTCACCCCACATATGTTTCCTTGTCGTAGATCACATTCTTGGATTTCTGGTGGAGACCATTTCTTGGTCAAAAATCCGTAGGTGTTAGCCTTCGATATTATTGAAAATGGTCGTTCATGGCTATTTTCGACAAAAATGGGGGTTGTGTGGCCATTGATCATCGACCAGAGGCTCATACACCTCACCCCACATATGTTTCCTTGCCATAGATCACATTCTTGGATTTCTGGTGGAAACCATTTCTTGGTCAAAAATCCGTAGGTGTTAGCCTTCGGTATTATTGAAAATGGTCGTTCATGGCTATTTTCGACAAAAATGGGGGTTGTGTGGCCATTGATCATCGACCAGACGCTCATACACCTCACCCCACATATGTTTCCTTGCCATAGATCACATTCTTGGATTTCTGGTGGAGACCATTTCTTGGTCTAAAATCCGTAGGTGTTAGCCTCTAGTATTATTGAAAATGGTCGCTCATGGCAATTTTCAAGGTCGCTCATGGCTATTTTCATAAAAAATGGGGGTTGTGTGGCCATTGATCGTCAACCAGAGGCTCATACACCTCACCCCACATATGTTTCCTTGCCATAGATCACATTCTTGGATTTCTGGTGGAGACCATTTCTTGGTCAAAAATCCGTAGGTGTTAGCCTTCGGTATTATTGAAAATGGTCGTTCATGGCTATTTTCGACAAAAATGGGGGTTGTGTGGCCATTGATCATCGACCAGACGCTCATACACCTCACCCCACATATGTTTCCTTGCCATAGATCACATTCTTGGATTTCTGGTGGAGACCATTTCTTGGTCTAAAATCCGTAGGTGTTAGCCTCTAGTATTATTGAAAATGGTCGCTCATGGCTATTTTCAAGGTCGCTCATGGCTATTTTCATAAAAAATGGGGGTTGTGTGGCCATTTATCATCGACTAGAGGCTCATAAACCTCACCCCACATATGTTTCCTTGCCATAGATTACATTCTTGGATTTCTGGTGGAAACCATTTCTTGGTTAAAAACTCGTACGTGTTAGCCTTCGGTATTATTGAAAATGGTCATTCATGGCTATTTTTGGCAAAATGGGGGTTGTGTGGCCATTGATCATCGACCAGAGGCTCGTACACCTCACCCCACATATGTTTCCTTGCCATAGATCACATTCTTGGATTTCTGGTGGAGACCATTTCTTGGTCAAAAATCCGTACGTGTTAGCCTTTGGTATTTTTGAAAATGATCATTCATGGCTATTTTCGACAAAAATGGGGGTTGTGTGGCCATTGATCATCGACTAGAGGCTCATACACCTCACCCCACATATGTTTCCTTGCCATAGATCACATTCTTGGATTTCTGGTGGAGACCATTTCTTGGTCAAAAATCCGTAGGTGTTAGCCTTCGGTATTATTGAAAATGGTCGTTCATGGCTATTTTCGACAAAAATGGGGGTTGTGTGGCCATTGATCATCGACCAGACGCTCATACACCTCACCCCACATATGTTTCCTTGCCATAGATCACATTCTTGGATTTCTGGTGGAGACCATTTCTTGGTCTAAAATCCGTAGGTGTTAGCCTCTAGTATTATTGAAAATGGTCGCTCATGGCTATTTTCAAGGTCGCTCATGGCTATTTTCATAAAAAATGGGGGTTGTGTGGCCATTTATCATCGACCAGAGGCTCATACACCTCACCCCACATATGTTTCCTTGCCATAGATCACATTCTTGGATTTCTGGTGGAGACCATTTCTTGGTCAAAAATCCGTAGGTGTTAGCCTTCGGTATTATTGAAAATGGTCGTTCATGGCTATTTTCGACAAAAATGGGGGTTGTGTGGCCATTGATCATCGACCAGACGCTCATACACCTCACCCCACATATGTTTCCTTGCCATAGATCACATTCTTGGATTTCTGGTGGAGACCATTTCTTGGTCTAAAATCCGTAGGTGTTAGCCTCTAGTATTATTGAAAATGGTCGCTCATGGCTATTTTCAAGGTCGCTCATGGCTATTTTCATAAAAAATGGGGGTTGTGTGGCCATTTATCATCGACTAGAGGCTCATAAACCTCACCCCACATATGTTTCCTTGCCATAGATTACATTCTTGGATTTCTGGTGGAAACCATTTCTTGGTTAAAAACTCGTACGTGTTAGCCTTCGGTATTATTGAAAATGGTCATTCATGGCTATTTTTGGCAAAATGGGGGTTGTGTGGCCATTGATCATCGACCAGAGGCTCGTACACCTCACCCCACATATGTTTCCTTGCCATAGATCACATTCTTGGATTTCTGGTGGAGACCATTTCTTGGTCAAAAATCCGTACGTGTTAGCCTTTGGTATTTTTGAAAATGATCATTCATGGCTATTTTCGACAAAAATGGGGGTTGTGTGGCCATTGATCATCGACTAGAGGCTCATACACCTCACCCCACATATGTTTCCTTGCCATAGATCACATTCTTGGATTTCTGGTGGAGACCATTTCTTGGTCAAAAATTCGTAGGTGTTAGCCTTCGGTATTATTGAAAATGGTCATTCATGGCTATTTTCGACAAAAATGGGGGTTGTGTGGCCATTGATCATCGACCAGACGCTCATACACCTCACCCCACATATGTTTCCTTGCCATAGATCACATTCTTGGATTTCTGGTGGAGACCATTTCTTGGTCTAAAATCCGTAGGTGTTAGCCTCTAGTATTATTGAAAATGGTCGCTCATGGCTATTTTCAAGGTCGCTCATGGCTATTTTCATAAAAAATGGAGCTTGTGTGGCCATTTATCATCGACTAGAGGCTCATAAACCTCACCCCACATATGTTTCCTTGCCATAGATTACATTCTTGGATTTCTGGTGGAGACCATTTCTTGGTTAAAAACTCGTACGTGTTAGCCTTCAGTATTATTGAAAATGGTCATTCATGGCTATTTTCGGCAAAATGGGGGTTGTGTGGCCATTGATCGTCGACCAGAGGCTCATACACCTCACCCCACATATGTTTCCTTGCCATAGATCATATTCTTGGATTTCTGGTGGAGACCATTTCTTGGTCAAAAATCCGTAGGTGTTAGCCTTCGGTATTATTGTAAATGGTCATTCATGGCTATTTTCGACAAAAATGGGGGTTGTGTGGCCATTGATCATCGACCAGAGGCTCATACACCTCACTACACATATGTTTCCTTGCCATAGATCACATTCTTGGATTTATGGTGGAGACCATTTCTTGGTCAAAAATCCGTAGGTGTTAGCCTTCAATGTCATTGAAAATGGTCGTTCATGGCTATTTTCGACAAAAATTAGGGTTGTGTGGCCATTGATCGTCGACAAGAGGCTCATACACCTCACCCCACATATGTTTCCTTGCCATAGATCACATTCTTGGATTTCTAGTGGAGACCATTTCTTGGTCAAAAATCCGTAGGTGTTAGCCTTCGGTATTATTGAAAATGGTCGTTCATGGCTATTTTCGACAAAAATGGGGGTTGTGTGGCCATTGATCATCGACCAGACGCTCATACACCTCACCCCACATATGTTTCCTTGCCATAGATCACATTCTTGGATTTCTGGTGGAGACCATTTCTTGGTCTAAAATCCGTAGGTGTTAGCCTCTAGTATTATTGAAAATGGTCGCTCATGGCTATTTTCAAGGTCGCTCATGGCTATTTTCATAAAAAATGGGGGTTGTGTGGCCATTTATCATTGACTAGAGGCTCATAAACCTCACCCCACATATGTTTCCTTGCCATAGATTACATTCTTGGATTTCTGGTGGAAACCATTTCTTAGTTAAAAACTCGTACGTGTTAGCCTTCGGTATTATTGAAAATGGTCATTCATGGCTATTTTTGGCAAAATGGGGGTTGTGTGGCCATTGATCATCGACCAGAGGCTCGTACACCTCACCCCACATATGTTTCCTTGCCATAGATCACATTCTTGGATTTCTGGTGGAGACCATTTCTTGGTCAAAAATCCGTACGTGTTAGCCTTTGGTATTTTTGAAAATGATCATTCATGGCTATTTTCGACAAAAATGGGGGTTGTGTGGCCATTGATCATCGACTAGAGGCTCATACACCTCACCCCACATATGTTTCCTTGCCATAGATCACATTCTTGGATTTCTGGTGGAGACCATTTCTTGGTCAAAAATCCGTAGGTGTTAGCCTTCGGTATTATTGAAAATGGTCATTCATGGCTATTTTCGACAAAAATGGGGGTTGTGTGGCCATTGATCATCGACCAGACGCTCATACACCTCACCCCACATATGTTTCCTTGCCATAGATCACATTCTTGGATTTCTGGTGGAGACCATTTCTTGGTCTAAAATCCGTAGGTGTTAGCCTTTAGTATTATTGAAAATGGTCGCTCATGGCTATTTTCAAGGTCGCTCATGGCTATTTTCATAAAAAATGGAGCTTGTGTGGCCATTTATCATCGACTAGAGGCTCATAAACCTCACCCCACATATGTTTCCTTGCCATAGATTACATTCTTGGATTTCTGGTGGAGACCATTTCTTGGTTAAAAACTCGTACGTGTTAGCCTTCAGTATTATTGAAAATGGTCATTCATGGCTATTTTCGGCAAAATGGGGGTTGTGTGGCCATTGATCGTCGACCAGAGGCTCATACACCTCACCCCACATATGTTTCCTTGCCATAGATCATATTCTTGGATTTCTGGTGGAGACCATTTCTTGGTCAAAAATCCGTAGGTGTTAGCCTTCGGTATTATTGTAAATGGTCATTCATGGCTATTTTCGACAAAAATGGGGGTTGTGTGGCCATTGATCATCGACCAGAGGCTCATACACCTCACTACACATATGTTTCCTTGCCATAGATCACATTCTTGGATTTATGGTGGAGACCATTTCTTGGTCAAAAATCCGTAGGTGTTAGCCTTCAATGTCATTGAAAATGGTCGTTCATGGCTATTTTCGACAAAAATTAGGGTTGTGTGGCCATTGATCGTCGACCAGAGGCTCATACACCTCACCCCACATATGTTTCCTTGCCATAGATCACATTCTTGGATTTCTAGTGGAGACCATTTCTTGGTCAAAAATCCGTAGGTGTTAGCCTTCGGTATTATTGAAAATGGTCGTTCATGGCTATTTTCGACAAAAATGGGGGTTGTGTGGCCATTGATCATCGACCAGACGCTCATACACCTCACCCCACATATGTTTCCTTGCCATAGATCACATTCTTGGATTTCTGGTGGAGACCATTTCTTGGTCTAAAATCCGTAGGTGTTAGCCTCTAGTATTATTGAAAATGGTCGCTCATGGCTATTTTCAAGGTCGCTCATGGCTATTTTCATAAAAATGGGGGTTGTGTGGCCATTTATCATCGACTAGAGGCTCATAAACCTCACCCCACATATGTTTCCTTGCCATAGATTACATTCTTGGATTTCTGGTGGAAACCATTTCTTGGTTAAAAACTCGTACGTGTTAGCCTTCGGTATTATTGAAAATGGTCATTCATGGCTATTTTTGGCAAAATGGGGGTTGTGTGGCCATTGATCATCGACCAGAGGCTCGTACACCTCACCCCACATATGTTTCCTTGCCATAGATCACATTCTTGGATTTCTGGTGGAGACCATTTCTTGGTCAAAAATCCGTACGTGTTAGCCTTTGGTATTTTTGAAAATGATCATTCATGGCTATTTTCGACAAAAATGGGGGTTGTGTGGCCATTGATCATCGACTAGAGGCTCATACACCTCACCCCACATATGTTTCCTTGCCATAGATCACATTCTTGGATTTCTGGTGGAGACCATTTCTTGGTCAAAAATCCGTAGGTGTTAGCCTTCGGTATTATTGAAAATGGTCATTCATGGCTATTTTCGACAAAAATGGGGGTTGTGTGGCCATTGATCATCGACCAGACGCTCATACACCTCACCCCACATATGTTTCCTTGCCATAGATCACATTCTTGGATTTTGGTGGAGACCATTTCTTGGTCTAAAATCCGTAGGTGTTAGCCTCTAGTATTATTGAAAATGGTCGCTCATGGCTATTTTCATAAAAAATGGAGCTTGTGTGGCCATTTATCATCGACTAGAGGCTCATAAACCTCACCCCACATATGTTTCCTTGCCATAGATTACATTCTTGGATTTCTGGTGGAGACCATTTCTTGGTTAAAAACTCGTACGTGTTAGCCTTCAGTATTATTGAAAATGGTCATTCATGGCTATTTTCGGCAAAATGGGGGTTGTGTGGCCATTGATCGTCGACCAGAGGCTCATACACCTCACCCCACATATGTTTCCTTGCCATAGATCATATTCTTGGATTTCTGCTGGAGACCATTTCTTGGTCAAAAATCCGTAGGTGTTAGCCTTCGGTATTATTGTAAATGGTCATTCATGGCTATTTTCGACAAAAATGGGGGTTGTGTGGCCATTGATCATCGACCAGAGGCTCATACACCTCACTACACATATGTTTCCTTGCCATAGATCACATTCTTGGATTTATGGTGGAGACCATTTCTTGGTCAAAAATCCGTAGGTGTTAGCCTTCAATGTCATTGAAAATGGTCGTTCATGGCTATTTTCGACAAAAATTAGGGTTGTGTGGCCATTGATCGTCGACCAGAGGCTCATACACCTCACCCCACATATGTTTCCTTGCCATAGATCACATTCTTGGATTTCTGGTGGAGACCATTTCTTGGTCAAAAATCCGTAGGTGTTAGCCTTCGGTATTATTGAAAATGGTCGTTCATGGCTATTTTCGACAAAAATGGGGGTTGTGTGGCCATTGATCATCGACCAGACGCTCATACACCTCACCCCACATATGTTTCCTTGCCATAGATCACATTCTTGGATTTCTGGTGGAGACCATTTCTTGGTTAAAAACTCGTACGTGTTAGCCTTCGGTATTATTGAAAATGGTCATTCATGGCTATTTTCGGCAAAATGGGGGTTGTGTGGCCATTGATCATCGAATAGAGGCTCGTACACCTCACCCCACATATGTTTCCTTGCCATAGATCACATTCTTGGATTTCTGGTGGAGACCATTTCTTGGTTAAAAATCCGTACGTGTTAGCCTTTGGTATTTTTGAAAATGGTCATTCATGGCTATTTTCGACAAAAATGGGGGTTGTGTGGCCATTGATCATCGACTAGAGGCTCATACACCTCACCCCACATATGTTTCCTTGCCATAGATCACATTCTTGGATTTCTGGTGGAGACCATTTCTTGGTAAAAAATTCGTAGGTGTTAGCCTTCGGTATTATTGAAAATGGTCGTTCATGGCTATTTTCGACAAAAATGGGGGTTGTGTGGCCATTGATCATCGACCAGACGCTCATACACCTCACCCCACACATGTTTCCTTGCCATAGATCACATTCTTGGATTTCTGGTGGAGACCATTTCTTGGTCTAAAATCCTTAGGTGTTAGCCTCTAGTATTATTGAAAATGGTCGCTCATGGCTATTTTCATGGTCGCTCATGGCTATTTTCATAAAAAATGGGGGTTGTGTGGCCATTTATCATCGACTAGAGGCTCATAAACCTCACGCCACATATGTTTCATTGCCATAGATTACATTCTTGGATTTCTGGTGGAAACCATTTCTTGGTTAAAAACTCGTACGTGTTAGCCTTCGGTATTATTGAAAATGGTCATTCATGGCTATTTTTGGCAAAATGGGGGTTGTGTGGCCATTGATCGTCGACCAGAGGCTCATACACCTCACCCCACATATGTTTCCTTGTCGTAGATCACATTCTTGGATTTCTGGTGGAGACCATTTCTTGGTCAAAAATCCGTAGGTGTTAGCCTTCGATATTATTGAAAATGGTCATTCATGGCTATTTTCGGCAAAATGGGGGTTGTGTGGCCATTGATCGTCGACCAGAGGCTCATACACCTCACCCCACATATGTTTCCTTGTCGTAGATCACATTCTTGGATTTCTGGTGGAGACCATTTCTTGGTCAAAAATCAGTAGGTGTTAGCCTTCGATATTATTGAAAATGGTAGTTCATGGCTATTTTCGACAAAAATGGAGGTTGTGTGGCCATTGATCATCGACTAGATGCTCATACACCTCACCCCACATATGTTTCCTTGCCATAGATCACATTCTTGGATTTCTGGTGGAGACCATTTCTTGGTCAAAAATCCGTAGGTGTTAGCCTTCGGTATTATTGAAAATGGTCGTTCATGGCTATTTTCGACAAAAATGGGGGTTGTGTGGCCATTGATCATCGACCAGACGCTCATACACCTCACCCCACATATGTTTCCTTGCCATAGATCACATTCTTGGATTTCTGGTGGAGACCATTTCTTGGTCTAAAATCCGTAGGTGTTAGCCTCTAGTATTATTGAAAATGGTCGCTCATGGCTATTTTCAAGGTCGCTCATGGCTATTTTCATAAAAAATGGGGGTTGTGTGGCCATTTATCATCGACTAGAGGCTGATAAACCTCACCCCACATATGTTTCCTTGCCATAGATTACATTCTTGGATTTCTGGTGGAAACCATTTCTTGGTTAAAAACTCGTACGTGTTAGCCTTCGGTATTATTGAAAATGGTCATTCATGGCTATTTTCGGCAAAATGGGGGTTGTGTGGCCATTGATCGTCGACCAGAGGCTCATACACCTCACCCCACATATGTTTCCTTGTCGTAGATCACATTCTTGGATTTCTGGTGGAGACCATTTCTTGGTCAAAAATCCGTAGGTGTTAGCCTTCGATATTATTGAAAATGGTCATTCATGGCTATTTTCGGCAAAATGGGGGTTGTGTGGCCATTGATCGTCGACCAGAGGCTCATACACCTCACCCCACATATGTTTCCTTATCGTAGATCACATTCTTGGATTTCTGGTGGAGACCATTTCTTGGTCAAAAATCCGTAGGTGTTGGCCTTCGATATTATTGAAAATGGTCGTTCATGGCTATTTTCGACAAAAATGGGGGTTGTGTGGCCATTTATCATCGACCAGAGGCTCATACACCTCACCCCACATATGTTTCCTTGCCATAGATCACATTCTTGGATTTCTGGTGGAGACCATTTCTTGGTCAAAAATCTGTAGGTGTTATCCTTCGGTATTATTGAAAATGGTCGTTCATGGCTATTTTCGTCAAAAATGGGGGTTGTGTGGCCATTGATCATCGACCAGACGCTCATACACCTCACCCCACATATGTTTCCTTGCCATAGATCACATTCTTGGATTTCTGGTGGAGACCATTTCTTGGTCTAAAATCCGTAGGTGTTAGCCTCTAGTATTATTGAAAATGGTCGCTCATGGCTATTTTCAAGGTCGCTCATGGCTATTTTCATAAAAAATGGGGGTTGTGTGGCCATTGATCGTCGACCAGAGGCTCATACACCTCACCCCACATATGTTTCCTTGCCATAGATCACATTCTTGGATTTCTGGTGGAGACCATTTCTTGGTCAAAATTCCGTAGGTGTTAGCCTTCGGTATTATTGAAAATGGTCGTTCATGGCTATTTTCGACAAAAATGGGGGTTGTGTGGCCATTGATCATCGACCAAACGCTCATACACCTCACCCCACATATGTTTCCTTGCCATAGATCACATTCTTGGATTTCTGGTGGAGACCATTTCTTGGTCTAAAATCCGTAGGTGTTAGCCTCTAGTATTATTGAAAATGGTCGCTCATGGCTATTTTCAAGGTCGCTCATGGCTATTTTCATAAAAAATGGGGGTTGTGTGGCCATTTATCATCGACTAGAGGCTCATAAACCTCACCCCACATATGTTTCCTTGCCATAGATTACATTCTTGGATTTCTGGTGGAAACCATTTCTTGGTTAAAAACTCGTACGTGTTAGCCTTCGGTATTATTGAAAATGGTCATTCATGGCTATTTTCGGCAAAATGGGGGTTGTGTGGCCATTGATCGTCGACCAGAGGCTCATACACCTCATCCCACATATGTTTCCTTGTCGTAGATCACATTCTTGGATTTCTGGTGGAGACCATTTCTTGGTCAAAAATCCGTAGGTGTTAGCCTTCGATATTATTGAAAATGGTCGTTCATGGCTATTTTCGACAAAAATGGGGGTTGTGTGGCCATTGATCATCGACCAGAGGCTCATACACCTCACCCCACATATGTTTCCTTGCCATAGATCACATTCTTGGATTTCTGGTGGAGACCATTTCTTGGTCAAAAATCCGTAGGTGTTAGCCTTCGGTATTATTGTAAATGGTCATTCATGGCTATTTTCGACAAAAATGGGGGTTGTGTGGCCATTGATCATCGACCAGAGGCTCATACACCTCACCCCACATATGTTTCCTTGCCATAGATCACATTCTTGGATTTA
The DNA here is from genome assembly GCF_902167145.1 of Zea mays. Classification (NCBI taxonomy): domain Eukaryota; kingdom Viridiplantae; phylum Streptophyta; class Magnoliopsida; order Poales; family Poaceae; genus Zea; species Zea mays. The sequence goes on along the minus strand of NW_023366829.1, from coordinate 15,503 downwards.
TGGTGGAGACCATTTCTTGGTCAAAAATCCGTAGGTGTTAGCCTTCAGTGTCATTGAAAATGGTCGTTCATCGCTATTTTCGACAAAAATTAGGGTTGTGTGGCCATTGATCGTCGACCAGAGGCTCATACACTTCACCCCACATATGTTTCCTTGCCATAGATCACATTCTTGGATTTCTGGTGGAGACCATTTCTTGGTCAAAAATCCGTAGGTGTTAGCCTTCGGTATTATTGTAAATGGTCATTCATGGCTATTTTCGACAAAAATGGGGGTTGTGTGGCCATTGATCATCGACCAGACGCTCATACACCTCAGCCCACATATGTTTCCTTGCCATAGATCACATTCTTGGATTTTTGGTGGAGACCATTTCTTGGTCAAAAACTCGTACGTGTTAGCCTTCGGTATTATTGAAAATGGTCGTTCATGGCTATTTTCGGCAAAATGGGGGTTCTGTGGCCATTGATCATCGACCAGAGGCTCGTACACCTCACCCCACATATGTTTCCTTTCCATAGATCACATTTTTGGATTTCTGGTGGAGACCATTTCTTGGTCAAAAATCCGTAGGTGTTAGCCTTCGGTATTATTGTAAATGGTCATTCATGGCTATTTTCGACAAAAATGGGGGTTGTGTGGCCATTGATCATCGACCAGACGCTTATACACCTCACCCCACATATGTTTCCTTGCCATAGATCACATTCTTGGATTTCTGGTGGAGACCATTTCTTGGTCAAAAATCCGTAGGTGTTAGCCTTCGGTATTATTGAAAATGGTCGTTCATGGCTATTTTCGACAAAAATGGGGGTTGTGTGGCCATTGATCATCGACCAGAGGCTCATACACCTCACCCCACATATGTTTCCTTGCCATAGATCACATTCTTGGATTTCTGGTGGAGACCATTTCTTGGTCAAAAATCCGTAGGTGTTAGCCTTCAGTATTATTGAAAATTGTCGTTCATGGCTATTTTCGACAAAAATGGGGGTTGTGTGGCCATTGATCATCGACCAGACGCTCATACACCTCACCCCACATATGTTTCCTTGCCATAGATCACATTCTTGGATTTCTGGTGGAGACCATTTCTTGGTCTAAAATCCATAGGTGTTAGCCTCTAGTATTATTGAAAATGGTCGCTCATGGCTATTTTCATAAAAAATGGGGGTTGTGTGGCCATTTATCATCGACTAGAGGCTCATAAACCTCGCCCCACATATGTTTCCTTGCCATAGATCACATTCTTGGATTTCTGGTGGAGTCCATTTCTTGGTTAAAAACTCGTACGTGTTAGCCTTCGGTATTATTGAAAATGGTCGTTCATGGCTATTTTCGGCAAAATGGGGGTTGTGTGGCCATTCATTATCGACCAGAGGCTCGTACACCTCACCCCACATATGTTTCCTTGCCATAGATCACATTCTTGGATTTCTGGTGGAGACCATTTCTTGGTCAAAAATCCGTACGTGTTAGCCTTTGGTATTTTTGAAAATGGTCATTCATGGCTATTTTCGACAAAAATGGGGGTTGTGTGGCCATTGATCTTCGACCAGAGGCTCATACACCTCACTACACATATGTTTCCTTGCCATATATCACATTCTTGGATTTATGGTGGAGACCATTTCTTGGTCAAAAATCCGTAGGTGTTAGCCTTCAGTGTCATTGAAAATGGTCGTTCATGGCTATTTTCGACAAAAATTAGGGTTGTGTGGCCATTGATCGTCGACCAGAGGCTCATACACCTCACCCCACATATGTTTCCTTGCCATAGATCACATTCTTGGATTTCTAGTGGAGACCATTTCTTGGTCAAAAATCCTTAGGTGTTAGCCTTCGGTATTATTGAAAATGGTCGTTCATGGCTATTTTCGACAAAAATGGGGGTTGTGTGGCCATTGATCATCGACCAGACGCTCATACACCTCACCCCACATATGTTTCCTTGCCATAGATCACATTCTTGGATTTCTTGTGGAGACCATTTCTTGGTCTAAAATCCGTAGGTGTTATCCTCTAGTATTATTGAAAATGGTCGCTCATGGCTATTTTCAAGGTCGCTCATGGCTATTTTCATAAAAAATGGGGGTTGTGTGGCCATTTATCATCGACTAGAGGCTCATAAACCTCACCCCACATATGTTTCCTTGCCATAGATTACATTCTTGGATTTCTGGTGGAAACCATTTCTTGGTTAAAAACTCGTACGTGTTAGCCTTCGGTATTATTGAAAATGGTCATTCATGGCTATTTTCGGCAAAATGGGGGTTGTGTGGCCATTGATCATCAACCAGAGGCTCGTACACCTCACCCCACATATGTTTCCTTGCCATAGATCACATTCTTGGATTTTTGGTGGAGACCATTTCTTCGTCAAAAACTCGTACGTGTTAGCCTTCGCTATTATTGAAAATGGTCGTTCATGGCTATTTTCGGCAAAATGGGGGTTCTGTGGCCATTGATCATCGACCAAAGGCTCGTAAACCTCACCCCACATATGTTTCCTTTCCATAGATCACATTCTTGGATTTCTGGTGGAGACCATTTCTTGGTCAAAAATCCGTAGGTGTTAGCCTTCGGTATTATTGTAAATGGTCATTCATGGCTATTTTCGACAAAAATGGGGGTTGTGTGGCCATTGATCATCGACCAGACGCTCATACACCTCACCCCACATATGTTTCCTTGCCATAGATCACATTCTTGGATTTCTGGTGGAGACCATTTCTTGGTCAAAAATCCGTAGGTGTTAGCCTTTGGTATTATTGAAAATGGTCGTTCATGGCTATTTTCGACAAAAATGGGGGTTGTGTGGCCATTGATCATCGACCAGAGGCTCATACACCTCACCCCACATATGTTTCCTTGCCATAGATCACATTCTTGGATTTCTGGTGGAGACCATTTCTTGGTCAAAAATCCGTAGGTGTTAGCCTTCGGTATTATTGAAAATGGTCGTTCATGGCTATTTTCGACAAAAATGGGGGTTGTGTGGCCATTGATCATCGACCAGACTCTCATACACCTCACCCCACATATGTTTCCTTGTCATAGATCACATTCTTGGATTTCTGGTGGAGACCATTTCTTGGTCTAAAATCCATAGGTGTTAGCCTCTAGTATTATTGAAAATGGTCGCTCATGGCTATTTTCAAGGTCGCTCATGGCTATTTTCATAAAAAATGGGGGTTGTGTGGCCATTTATCATCGACTAGAGGCTCATAAACCTCGCCCCACATATGTTTCCTTGCCATAGATCACATTCTTGGATTTCTGGTGGAGACCATTTCTTGGTTAAAAACTCGTACGTGTTAGCCTTCGGTATTATTGAAAATGGTCGTTCATGGCTATTTTCGGCAAAATGGGGGTTGTGTGACCATTCATTATCGACCAGAGGCTCGTACACCTCACCCCACATATGTTTCCTTGCCATAGATCACATTCTTGGATTTCTGGTGGAGACCATTTCTTGGTCAAAAATCCGTACGTGTTAGCCTTTGGTATTTTTGAAAATAGTCATTCATGGCTATTTTCGACAAAAATGGGGGTTGTGTGGCCATTGATCTTCGACCAGAGGCTCATACACCTCACTACACATATGTTTCCTTGCCATAGATCACATTCTTGGATTTATGGTGGAGACCATTTCTTGGTCAAAAATCCGTAGGTGTTAGCCTTCAGTGTCATTGAAAATGGTCGTTCATGGCTATTTTCGACAAAAATTAGGGTTGTGTGGCCATTGATCGTCGACCAGAGGCTCATACACCTCACCCCACATATGTTTCCTTGCCATAGATCACATTCTTGGATTTCTGGTGGAGACCATTTCTTGGTCAAAAATCCGTAGGTGTTAGCCTTCGGTATTATTGAAAATGGTCGTTCATGGCTATTTTCGACAAAAATGGGGGTTGTGTGGCCATTGATCATCGACCAGACGCTCATACACCTCACCCCACATATGTTTCCTTGCCATAGATCACATTCTTGGATTTCTGGTGGAGACCATTTCTTGTTCTAAAATCCGTAGGTGTTAGCCTCTAGTATTATTGAAAATGGTCGCTCATGGCTATTTTCAAGGTCGCTCATGGTTATTTTCATAAAAATGGGGGTTGTGTGGCCATTTATCATCGACTAGAGGCTCATAAACCTCACCCCACATATGTTTCCTTGCCATAGATTACATTCTTGGATTTCTGGTGGAAACCATTTCTTGGTTAAAAACTCGTACGTGTTAGCCTTCGGTATTATTGAAAATGGTCATTCATGGCTATTTTCGGCAAAATGGGGGTTGTGTGGCCATTGATCATCAACCAGAGGCTCGTACACCTCACCCCACATATATTTCCTTGCCATAGATCACATTCTTGGATTTCTGGTGGAGACCATTTCTTGGTTAAAAATCCGTACGTGTTAGCCTTTGGTATTTTTGAAAATGGTCATTCATGGCTATTTTCGACAAAAATGGGGGTTGTGTGGCCATTGATCATCGACTAGAGGCTCATACACCTCACCCCACATATGTTTCCTTGCCATAGATCACATTCTTGGATTTCTGGTGCAGACATTTCTTGGTCAAAAATCCGTAGGTGTTAGCCTTCGGTATTATTGAAAATGGTCGTTCATGGCTATTTTCGACAAAAATGGGGGTTGTGTGGCCATTGATCATCGACCAGACACTCATACACCTCACCCCACATATGTTTCCTTGCCATAGATCACATTCTTGGATTTCTGGTGGAGACCATTTCTTGGTCTAAAATCCGTAGGTGTTAGCCTCTAGTATTATTGAAAATGGTCGCTCATGGCTATTTTCAAGGTCGCTCATGGCTATTTTCATAAAAAATGGGGGTTGTGTGGCCATTTATCATCGACTAGAGGCTCATAAACCTCACCCCACATATGTTTCCTTGCCATAGATCACATTCTTGGATTTCTGGTGGAAACCATTTCTTGGTTAAAAACTCGTACGTGTTAGCCTTCGGTATTATTGAAAATGGTCATTCATGGCTATTTTCGGCAAAATGGGGGTTGTGTGGCCATTGATCATCGACCAGAGGCTCATACACCTCACCCCACATATGTTTCCTTGCCATAGATCACATTCTTGGATTTCTGGTGGAGACCATTTCTTGGTCAAAAATCCGTAGGTGTTAGCCTTCGGTATTATTGAAAATGGTCGTTCATGGCTATTTTCGACAAAAATGGGGGTTGTGTGGCCATTGATCATCGACTAGAGGCTCATACACCTCACCCCACATATGTTTCCTTGCCATAGATCACATTCTTGGATTTCTGGTGGAGACCATTTCTTGGTCAAAAATCCGTAGGTGTTAGCCTTCGGTATTATTGAAAATGGTCGTTCATGGCTATTTTCGACAAAAATGGGGGTGTGTGGCCATTGATCATCGACCAGATGCTCATACACCTCACCCCACATATGTTTCCTTGCCATAGATCACATTCTTGGATTTCTGGTGGAGACCATTTCTTGGTCTAAAATCCGTAGGTCTTAGCCTCTAGTATTATTGAAAATGGTCGCTCATGGCTATTTTCATAAAAAATGGGGGTTGTGTGGCCATTTATCATCACCTAGAGGCTCATAAACCTCACCCCACATATGTTTCCTTGCCATAGATCACATTCTTGGATTTCTGGTGGAGACCATTTCTTGGTTAAAAACTCGTACGTGTTAGCCTTCGGTATTATTGAAAATGGTCGTTCATGGCTATTTTCGGCAAAATGGGGGTTGTGTGGCCATTGATCACCGACCAGAGGATCATACACCTCACCCCACATATGTTTCCTTGCCATAGATCACATTCTTGGATTCCTGGTGGAGACCATTTCTTGGTCAAAAATCCATACGTGTTAGCCTTTGGTATTTTTGAAAATGGTCATTCATGGCTATTTTCGACAAAAATGGGGGTTGTGTGGCCATTGATCATCGTCTAGAGGCTCATACACCTCACCCCCACATATGTTTCCTTGCCATAGATCACATTCTTGGATTTCTGGTGGAGACCATTTCTTGGTCAAAAATCCGTAGGTGTTAGCCTTCGGTATTATTGGAAATGGTCGTTCATGGCTATTTTCGACAAAAATGGGGGTTGTGTGGCCATTGATCATCGACCAGACGCTCATACACGTCACCCCACATTTGTTTCCTTGCCATAGATCACATTCTTGGATTTCTGGTGGAGACCAATTCTTGGTCTAAAATCCGTAGGTGTTAGCCTCTAGTATTATTGAAAATGGTCGCTCATGGCTATTTTCAAGGTCGCTCATGGCTATTTTCATAAAAAATGGGGGTTGTGTGGCCATTTATCATCGACTAGAGGCTCATAAACCTCACCCCACATATGTTTCCTTGCCATAGATTACATTCTTGGATTTCTGGTGGAAACCATTTCTTGGTTAAAAACGCGTACGTGTTAGCCTTCAGTATTATTGAAAATGGTCATTCATGGCTATTTTCCGCAAAATGGGGGTTGTGTGGCCATTGATCATCGACCAGAGGCTCATACACCTCACCCCACATATGTTTCCTTGTTGTAGATCACATTCTTGGATTTCTGGTGGAGACCATTTCTTGGTCAAAAAACCGTAGGTGTTAGCCTTCGATATTATTGAAAATGGTCGTTCATGTCTATTTTCGACAAAAATGGGGGTTGTGTGGCCATTGATCATCGACCAGAGGCTCATACACCTCACCCCACATATGTTTCCTTGCCATAGATCACATTCTTGGATTTCTGGTGGAGACCATTTCTTGGTCAAAAACTCGTACGTGTTAGCCTTCGGTATTATTGAAAATGGTCGTTCATGGCTATTTTCGGCAAAATGGGGGTTCTGTGGCCATTGATCATCGACCAGAGGCTCGTACACCTCACCCCACATATGTTTCCTTGCCATAGATCACATTCTTGGATTTCTGGTGGAGACCATTTCTTGGTCAAAAATCCGTAGGTGTTAGCCTTCGGTATTATTGAAAATGGTCATTCATGGCTATTTTCGGCAAAATGGGGGTTCTGTGGCCATTGATCATCGACCAGAGGCTCGTACACCTCACCCCACATATGTTTCCTTGCCATAGATCACATTATTGGATTTCTGGTGGAGACCATTTCTTGGTCAAAAATCCGTAGGTGTTAGCCTTCGGTATTATTGAAAATGGTCGTTCATGGCTATTTTCGACAAAAATGGGGGTTGTGTGGCCATTGATCATCGACCAGAGGCTCATACACCTCACCCCACATATGTTTCCTCGCCATAGATCACATTCTTGGATTTCTGGTGGAGACCATTTCTTGGTCAAAAATCCGTAGGTCTTAGCCTCTAATATTATTGAAAATGGTCGCTCATGGCTATTTTCGGCAAAATGGGGGTTCTGTGGCCATTGATTGTCGACCAGAGGCTCATACACCTCACCCCACATATGTTTCCTTGTCGTAGATCACATTCTTGGATTTCTGGTGGAGACCATTTCTTGGTCAAAAATCCGTAGGTGTTAGCCTTCGATATTATTGAAAATGGTCGTTCATGGCTATTTTCGACAAAAATGGGGGTTGTGTGGCCATTGATCATCGACCAGAGGCTCATACACCTCACCCCACATATGTTTCCTTGTCATAGATCACATTCTTGGATTTCTGGTGGAGACCATTTCTTGGTAAAAAATCTGTAGGTGTTAGCCTTCGGTATTATTGAAAATGGTCGTTCATGGCTATTTTCGACAAAAATGGGGGTTGTGTGGCCATTGATCATTGACCAGACGCTCATACACCTCACCCCACATATGTTTCCTTGCCATAGATCACATTCTTGGATTTCTGGTGGGGACCATTTCTTGGTCTAAAATCCGTAGGTGTTAGCCTCTAGTATTATTGAAAATGGTCGCTCATGGCTATTTTCAAGGTCGCTCATGGCTATTTTCATAAAAAATGGGGGTTGTGTGGCCATTTTCATCGACTAGAGGTTCATAAACCTCACCCCACATATGTTTCCTTGCCATAGATCACATTCTTGGATTTCTGGTGGAGACCATTTCTTGGTCAAAAATCCGTACGTGTTAGCCTTTGGTATTTTTGAAAATGGTCGTTCATGGCTTGGTCGATGATCAATGGCCACACAACCCCCATTTTTATGAAAATAGCCATGAGCGACCATTTTCAATAATACTAGAGGCTAAGACCTACGGATTTTTGACCAAGAAATGGTCTCCACCAGAAATCCAAGAATGTGATCTATGGCAAGGAAACATATGTGGGGTGCGGTGTATGAGCCTCTCGTCGATGATCAATGGCCACACAACCCCCATTTTTGTCGAAAATAGCCATGAATGACCATTTACAATAATACCGAAGGCTAACACCTACGGATTTTTGACCAAGAAATGGTCTCCACCAGAAATCCAAGAATGTGATCTATGGCAAGGAAACATATGTGGGGTGAGGTGTATGAGCCTATGGTCGATGATCAATGGCCACACAACCCCCATTTTTTGTCGAAAATAGCCATGAACGACCATTTTCAATAATATCGAAGGCTAACACCTACGGATTTTTGACCAAGAAATGGTCTCCACCAGAAATCCAAGAATGTGATCTACGACAAGGAAACATATGTGGGGTGAGGTGTATGAGCCTCTGGTCGACGATCAATGGCCACACAACCCCCATTTTGCCGAAAATAGCCATGAATGACCATTTTCAATAATACCGAAGGCTAACACGTACGAGTTTTTAACCAAGAAATGGTTTCCACCAGAAATCCAAGAATGTAATCTATGGCAAGGAAACATATGTGGGGTGAGGTTTATGAGCCTCTAGTCGATGATCAATGGCCACACAACCCCCATTTTTGTCGAAAATAGCCATGAACGACCATTTTCAATAATATCGAAGGCTAACACCTACGGATTTTTGACCAAGAAATGGTCTCCACCAGAAATCCAAGAATGTGATCTATGGCAAGGAAACATATGTGGGGTGAGGTGTACGAGCCTCTGGTCAATGATCAATGGCCACACAACCCCAAATTTTTATGAAAATAGCCATGAGAGACCATTTTCAATAATACTAGAGGCTAAGACCTACGGATTTTTGACCAAGAAATGGTCTCCACCAGAAATCCAAGAATGTGATCTATGGCAAGGAAACATATGTGGGGTGAGGTGTATGAGCCTCTAGTCGATGATCAATGGCCACACAACCCCCATTTTTGTCGAAAATAGCCATGAATGACCATTTACAATAATACCGAAGGCTAACACCTACGGATTTTTGACCAAGAAATGGTCTCCACCAGAAATCCAAGAATGTGATCTATGGCAAGGAAACATATGTGGGGTGAGGTGTATGAGCCTCTAGTCGATGATCAATGGCCACACAACCCCCATTTTTGTCGAAAATAGCCATGAATGACCATTTTCAAAAATACCAAAGGCTAACACGTACGGATTTTTGACCAAGAAATGGTCTCCACCAGAAATCCAAGAATGTGATCTATGGCAAGGAAACATATGTGGGGTGAGGTGTATGAGCCTCTGGTCGATGATCAATTGCCACACAACCCCCATTTTGTCGAAAATAGCCATGAACGACCATTTTCAATAATACCGAAGGCTAACACCTACGGATTTTTGACCAAGAAATGGTCTCCACCAGAAATCCAAGAATGTGATCTACGACAAGGAAACATATGTGGGGTGAGGTGTATGAGCCTCTGGTCGACGATCAATGGCCACACAACCCCCATTTTGCCGAAAATAGCCATGAATGACCATTTTCAATAATACCGAAGGCTAACACATACGAGTTTTTAACCAAGAAATGGTTTCCACCAGAAATCCAAGAATGTAATCTATGGCAAGGAAACATATGTGGGGTGAGGTCTATGAGCCTCTAGTCGATGATAAATGGCCACACAACCCCCATTTTTTATGAAAATAGCCATGAGCGACCTTGAAAATAGCCATGAGCGACCATTTTCAATAATACTAGAGGCTAACACCTACGGATTTTAGACCAAGAAATGGTCTCCACCAGAAATCCTAGAATGTGATCTATTGCAAGGAAACATATGAGGGGTGAGGTGGACGAGCCTTTGGTCGATGATCAATGGCCACACAACCCCCATTTTTGTCGAAAATAGCCATGAACGATCATTTACAATAATACCGAAGGCTAACACCTACGGATTTTTGACCAAGAAATGGTCTCCACCAGAAATCCAAGAATGTGATCTATGGCAAGGAAACATATGTGGGGTGAGGTTTATGAGCCTCTAGTCGATGATAAATGGCCACACAACCCACATTTTTTATGAAAATAGCCATGAGCGACCTTGAAAATAGCCATGAGCGACCATTTTCAATAATACTAGAGGCTAACACCTATGGATTTTAGACCAAGAAATGGTCTCCACCAGAAATCCAAGAATGTGATCTATGGCAAGGAAACATATGTGGGGTGAGGTGTATGAGCGTCTGGTCGATGATCAATGGCCACACAACCCCCATTTTTGTCGAAAATAGCCATGAACGACCATTTTCAATAATACCGAAGGCTAAAACCTACGGATTTTTGACCAAGAAATGGTCTCCACCAGAAATCCAAGAATGTGATCTATGGTAAGGAAACATATGTGGGGTGAGGTGTATGAGCCTCTGGTCGATGATCATTGGCCACACAACCCCCATTTTTGTCGAAAATAGCCATGAACGACCATTTTCAATAATACCGAAGGCTAACACCTACGGATTTTTGACCAAGAAATGGTCTCCACCAGAAATCCAAGAATGTGATCTATGGCAAGGAAACATATGTGGGGTGAGGTGTATGAGCCTCTAGTCGATGATCAATGGCCACACAACCCCCATTTTTGTCGAAAATAGCCATGAATGACCATTTTCAAAAATACCAAAGGCTAACACGTACGGATTTTTGACCAAGAAATGGTCTCCACCAGAAATCCAAGAATGTGATCTATGGCAAGGAAACATATGTGGGGTGAGGTGTATGAGCCTCTGGTCGATGATCAATGGACACACAACCCCCATTTTTGTCGAAAATAGCCATGAATGACCATTTTCAATAATACCGAAGACTAACACGTACGAGTTTTTAACCATGAAATGGTTTCCACCAGAAATCCAAGAATGTAATCTATGGCAAGGAAACATATGTGGGGTGAGGTGTATGAGCCTCTGGTCGATGATCAGTGGCCACACATCCCCCATTTTTTATGAAAATAGCCATGAGCGACCATTTTCAATAATACTAGAGGCTAAGACCTACGGATTTTTAACCAAGAAATGGTCTCCACCAGAAATCCAAGAATGTGATCTACGACAAGGAAACATATGTGGGGTGAGGTGTATGAGCGTCTGGTCGACGATCAATGGACACACAACCCCCATTTTTGTCGAAAATAGCCATGAACGACCATTTTCAATAATACCAAAGGCTAACACCTACGGATTTTTGACCAAGAAATGGTCGGGGTGAGGTTTACGAGCCTCTGGTCGATGATCAATGGCCACACAACCCCCATTTTTTATGAAAATAGCCATGAGCGACCATTTTCAATAATACTAGAGGCTAACACCTACGGATTTTAGACCAAGAAATGGTTTCCACCAGAAATCCAAGAATGTGATCTATGGCAAGCAAACATATGTGGGGTGAGGTGTATGAGCCTCTGGTCGACGATCAATGGCCACACAACCCCCATTTTGCCGAAAATAGCCATGAATGACCATTTTCAATAATACCGAAGGCTAACACCTACGGATTTTTGACCAAGAAATGGTCTCCACCAGAAATCCAAGATTGTGATCTATGGCAAGGAAACATATGTGGGGTGAGGTGTATGAGCGTCTGGTCGATGATCAATGGCCACACAACCCCCATTTTTGTCGAAAATAGCCATGAACGACCATTTTCAATAATATCGAAGGCTAACACCTACGGATTTTTGACCAAGAAATGGTCTCCACCAGAAATCCAAGAATGTGATCTATGGCAAGGAAACATATGTGGGGTGAGGTGTATGAGCCTCTGGTCGACGATCAATGGCCACACAACCCTAATTTTTGTCGAAAATAGCCATGAACGACCATTTTCAATGACACTGAAGGCTAACACCTACGGATTTTTGACCAAGAAATGGTCTCCACCATAAATCCAAGAATGTGATCTATGGCAAGGAAACATATGTGTAGTGAGGTGTATGAGCCTCTGGTCGAAGATCAATGGCCACACAACCCCCATTTTTGTCGAAAATAGCCATGAATGACCATTTTCAAAAATACCAAAGGCTAACACATTCAGATTTTTGCCCAAGAAAAGGTCTCCACCAGAAATCCAAGAATGTGATCTATGGCAAGGAACCATATGTGGGGTGAGGTGTATGAGCCTCTGGTCGATGATCAATTGCCACACAACCCCCATTTTGTCGAAAATAGCCATGAACGACCATTTTCAATAATACCGAAGGCTAACACCTACAGATTTTTGACCAAGAAATGGTCTCCACCATAAATCCAAGAATGTGATCTATGGCAAGGAAACATATGTGTAGTGAGGTGTATGAGCGTCTGGTCGATGATCAATGGCCACACAACCCCCATTTTTGTCGAAAATAGCCATGAACGACCATTTTCAATAATACCGAAGGCTAACACCTACGGATTTTTGACCAAGAAATGGTCTCCACCAGAAATCCAAGAATGTGATCTATGGCAAGGAAACATATGTGGGGTGAGGTGTATGAGCCTCTGGTCGATGATCAATGGCCACACAACCCCCATTTTTGTCGAAAATAGCCATGAACGACTATTTTCAATAATATCGAAGGCTAACACCTACGGATTTTTGACCAAGAAATGGTCTCCACCAGAAATCCAAGAATGTGATCTACGACAAGGAAACATATGTGGGGTGAGGTGTATGAGCCTCTGGTCGATGATCAATGGTCACACAACCTCCATTTTCAATCATACCGAAGGGTAACACGTACGGATTTTTGACCAAGAAATGGTCTCCACCAGAAATCCAAGAATGCGATCTATGGCAAGGAAACATATGTGGGGTGAGGTGTATGAGTGTCTGGTCGATGATCAATGGCCACACAACCCCCATTTTTGTCGAAAATAGCCATGAACGACCATTTTCAATAATACCGAAGGCTAACACCTACGGATTTTTTACCAAGAAATGGTCTCCACCAGAAATCCAAGAATGTGATCTACGACAAGGAAACATATGTGGGGTGACGTGTATGAGCCTCTAGTCGATGATCAATGGCCACACAACCCCCATTTTTGTCGAAAATAGCCATTAATGACCATTTTCAAAAATACCAAAGGCTAACACGTACAGATTTTTGACCAAGAAATGGTCTCCACCAGAAATCCAAGAATGTGATCTATGGCAAGGAAACATATGTGGGGTGAGGTGTATGAGCGTCTGGTCGATGATCAATGGCCACACAACCCCCATTTTTGTCGAAAATAGCCATGAACGACCATTTTCAATAATATCGAAGGCTAACACCTACGGATTTTTGACCAAGAAATGGTCTCCACCAGAAATCCAAGAATGTGATCTACGACAAGGAAACATATGTGGGGTGAGGTGTATGAGCCTCTGGTCGACGATCAATGGCCACACAACCCCCATTTTGCCGAAAATAGCCATGAATGACCATTTTCAATAATACCGAAGGCTAACACGTACGAGTTTTTAACCAAGAAATGGTTTCCACCAGAAATTTAAGAATGTGATCTATGGCAAGGAAACATATGTGGGGTGAGGTGTATGAGCCTCTGATCGATGATCAATGGCCACACAACCCTAATTTTTGTCGAAAATAGCCATGAACGACCATTTTCAATAATACTAGAGGCTAACACCTACGGATTTTAGACCAAGAAATGGTCTCCACCAGAAATCCAAGAATGTGATCTATGGCAAGGAAACATATGTGGGGTGAGGTGTATGAGCGTCTGGTCGATGATCAATGGCCACACAACCCCCATTTTTGTCGAAAATAGCCATGAACGACCATTTTCAATAATACCGAAGGCTAACACCTACGGATTTTTGACCAAGAAATGGTCACCACCAGAAATCCAAGAATGTGATCTATGGCAAGGAAACATATGTGGGGTGAGGTGTATGAGCCTCTGGTCGATGATCAATGGCCACACAACCCCCATTTTTGTCGAAAATAGCCATGATCGCCCATTTTCAATAATATCGAAGGCTAACACCTACGGATTTTTGACCAAGAAATGGTCTCCACCAGAAATCCAAGAATGTGATCTACGACAAGGAAACATATGTGGGGTGAGGTGTATGAGCCTCTGGTCGACGATCAATGGCCACACAACCCCCAGTTAGCCTTCGATATTATTGAAAATGGTCGTTCATGGCTATTTTCGACAAAAATGGGGGTTGTGTGGCCATTGATCATCGACCAGAGGCTCATACACCTCACCCCACATATGTTACCTTGCCATAGATCACATTCTTGGATTTCTGGTGGAGACCATTTCTTGGTCAAAAATCCGTACGTGTTAGCCTTCGGTATTATTGAAAATGGTCGTTCATGGCTATTTTCGGCAAAATGGGGGTTCTGTGGCCATTGATCATCGACCAGACGCTCATACACCTCACCCCACATATGTTTCCTTGCCATAGATCACATTCTTGGATTTCTGGTGGAGACCATTTCTTGGTCTAAAATCCGTAGGTGTTAGCCTCTAGTATTATTGAAAATGGTCGCTCATGGCTATTTTCAAGGTCGCTCATGGCTATTTTCATAAAAAATTGGGGTTGTGTGGCCATTTATCATCGACCAGAGGCTCATAAACCTCACCCCACATATGTTTCCTTGCCATAGATTACATTCTTGGATTTCTGGTGGAAACCATTTCTTGGTTAAAAACTCGTACGTGTTAGCCTTCGATATTATTGAAAATAGTCGTTCATGGCTATTTTCGACAAAAATGGGGGTTGTGTGGCCATTGATCATCGACCAGACGCTCAGACACCTCACCCCACATATGTTTCCTTGCCATAGATCACATTCTTGGATTTATGGTGGAGACCATTTCTTGGTCAAAAATCCGTAGGTGTTAGCCTTCGGTATTATTGAAAATGGTCGTTCATGGCTATTTTCGACAAAAATGGGGGTTGTGTGGCCATTGATCGTCGACCAGACGCTCATACACCTCACCCCACATATGTTTCCTTGCCATAGATTACATTCTTGGATTTGTGGTGGAGACCATTTCTTGGTCAAAAATCCGTAGGTGTTAGCCTTCGGTATTATTGAAAATGGTCGTTCATGGCTATTTTCGGCAAAATGGGGGTTCTGTGGCAATTGATCATCGACCAGAGGCTCGTACACCTCACCCCACATATGTTTCCTTGCCATAGATCACATTCTTGGATTTCTGGTGGAGACCATTTCTTGGGCAAAAATCCGAA
>NW_023366828.1:0-82354 GCF_902167145.1 Zea mays | reverse complement strand
ATACCAGAATCATCTGCAATGGGTGCCTTAAGCCATTCGGCTAATTCGAGTATTAATGCAGCTCTTAACAGTACGGAAGAGGTAAAAAGGGGTGAAGATGTCGCGGGGGATTCAATTCATGCAAATATTAGTGATATGTTTCATATAGGTAACCCATTCAACCCATTTCAGTGTTTCATTGATAACCACATGCGTAAAACCATCTTTGCAAAAAATCCATATGTGCAATACGCTGTCGAAAGTTCTTATTACACACCTGCGGTTAATCGTCTGGTTAAAGGGTTGAGTTTGAAAGATATGGATCCTATCATGCGTATGCACTATCTTTATATGCGCTCGTTGCTCCGTTTAAAATTGAAAAGAAAGATTTATCGTGCAGATTTCAGTGAATATAAGGGGTTGCGGTCTCTCTATAACAGGGCTACAGATAATTTATATAGCCACCTACAAAGGGCATTAGAAAAGTATGAAAACTTCGGTGTTTCTGCAAAACATAAAGTATTGCAATGTTTAGTACACGTGGTGACATCACAATCAGACAACAGTGTTAGGTATGTCTATGGGAACATCTTTGCACTAGTTAGATTAGGTACTTATGTAACAGTGTGGTACTGTTATACTGAGAGCGCACCAGATTTCATATCTGTGGACCCGCACTATCTTGATATAGAATTGATTATTGATTTATTCAAAGTTCGTAAATTATTCGTATGGATTCCATACGAGGAAGTGATTAGTACATCAATCTTAGAAGCTTATGATGCGGTTGTGGAAAGGACGGCTTTAACGGATTGCTTGGATAGAAAGTTGAGAGAAGAGGAATTGTCGGATAAATTCGAATTCTGGGGGAAATGCTCTGATGGTGATCATACCATAGATTCTGTAGAGGAGAATGCCACTATAGAATATGCTAGCAGTAAAGAAGGTAGTGCCTGTAAAGAGGGGGTGGATAGTAGCTGTAAAGAAGAAGGTGGTGGCTGTGAAGAAGAAGGTAGTGGGAGTGAAGAAGATAGTGACGATAGTGACAATCCTAGATACCTGGCATTCGGTGTGGTTGTCCTTGTAGGTGTGTTATTATACGTCTGGTATTGTTCTAGGTAATTCTATATTTATTGTGAAAACCAGAAATAAGAGTTTCAGTTCATACTTGGCGGTAAAGGGATAACCTTTTTGTCTTGAGTGGAAATAGAATTCCTTTTTGCAAAGCTAGCTCTTATGGCGCATTGGTGCACAATCGTGCACTGCTTCTTCCTCATAAAAGAACCCGGCTTTCCTTCCTATATGTTTAGGATAAAAACCTTATCCATTAAGAGATGGAACTTCAAGAGCTGCTAGGTCTAGAGGGAAGTTGTGAGCATTACGTTCGTGCATTACCTCCATACCAAGATTAGCACGGTTGATGATATCAGCCCAAGTATTAATAACGCGACCTTGGCTATCAACTACAGATTGGTTGAAATTGAAACCATTTAGGTTGAATGCCATAGTACTAATACCTAAAGCAGTGATCCAGATCCGGCCAAGCAGCCAATCAGTCGTGTAAAGAACGAGAGTTGTGGAAAGAAACTAGCCTAGCGTATTGGATGGAAGATTCGATTCATCGACCTAAAGAACCGTGCCGGGGGTGCCGTGAGCAGCCACACCTACTACTTGACTCTTCCTCTTGACCGAATGGCGAACCCAGATTCTTCATTTATCACCGCAAACGAACAATTTATTTGCGTAGTAAATAGAGTAAGGATCAAAGAGTATACCACTAAACAAGACCCTTATAGAGCAGAGAGAGAGACAAAGGACATAACAAGACCCTTATAGAAAGTCAAAAAGATAATCAAAGGCATTCCCTGGTTTACTAACCCTTATAGAGTACATGAGCCAAAGCACAATCCATCCCTTCCAATCAGACAAGAAGGAATCCGATGTATTGATCTTCGTCTGTACTGTGCTGTACAAGACAATTACCAAAGATCACAACTAATGATCTGTTTGACACAAGACATGACATGACCTGGCGGATCATATACAGAAATGGGTTTAGCCTTCTCCTTGGCTTGACTCTTGTAAGTGAAAGGTTGGATCATATCTGGTTTCCGGGAAGGTGCCTCGCTATTCCTCTGTTTTGTAGCTGACTAGTAAAGGTGGCCTAGCCTGCACAGGTTCGTTGGTTTCAGCTTGTGCTTTACTTGAGTGGTTTCGGGCTCTGTTTGGTATTAGCTTGAGAAGCGGTTGTAATTGTTCATTCATATCTTGTTTCAGCAATGGTCTATACTATAGAGCTCGGGAATGCATTCCATGCCTATTCTTCAATATGAGAAGGGGTGTCTCCCCCTCTTAGAGGCTTTCCTCTTAGCTTAGAGGCTTTCCTCTTTTTAGCAGCATCAGCTTGAATCTCCCGATTAGCAATCATGATTTCCGAATTAGAAAATTCATTTCGGAGATCTTCATTCTCCTCTAACAAATTCATAATTATCCGATAGGAGGTCGGATTGATACTTTTCACATCAAAGTCACCTATATGGCAGGGCTTAGTATCAACCCATACTCCATTTTTGTCGAACACATACTCCCTCTTTTTACTTTCTAACCCCATGGTATACTTACACATTTTCTCTTGAACCAACAGTTCACGGAAGTTTCTACTGAACTTTCGGACATATGAAATCACTTTTTTAGCCCTAGGGTCAGCTAGCTGGTTGATGAACCATTCTTCATCAGCCTCATCTTTACCCGCTCCTTTAAACTTTATTATGGGTTGGTCCACACTAGATGCCTTAAGCATATAGGACTTAGGTGCTAAAAAGATGCCATATTCGACAAAGTGCTCATGCTTAAACTTACCCAAAGCGGTAGGTGATACCTCTTCTTCAGGAAGTTCCCTCTCAACAACGACTGAGTCCGTATCCGTGTAATAGCAGTCATCCCTCGAAATGAATGGGTGCATTCTTATGCGGGCATAACCCGTGACAGCGGCCGATATTTGAACAGCAGCATAAGTAGGGCGGTCTGAACTAAGCTTCAGTAAATCCAAACTTCTGACATTTTTGCATGTTACTAGGCACTTGTCTGAACTAAGCTCATAACTTTGAACAAACCCATCATTATAGAGAGCTAATTTTCTACTTTCTTCTGTAGAAACAATTTGAGTCGTTGTGCTTTCGGGGCTGATCCCGAACCTCCCGTAGAGACTGTTCATGGTGATTTTATAGATGAAATCCAGAGCTTTCTCCCCTTTAGCCTTAGCATCAAGCCTTTTGCTGTAGATGTCGTACACAAAACGCTTGAATGGTGATTCCTTTCTATCAAAGATATATCCACAGATCGGGTATACTTTGTAGCCCAAACTTACTGCATACTTAAGCTCCTCAGAAAAATAAACACCGAGAAATCTCCCCGTGGGGAAGATTATCGTACCATCATCCTTTTTATAAGGTAGAAGAGGCTTTTTAATATGCTTAGGACAAATTATAAAAGCTCTAATGAACCCAAACATATCATTCAACACAATCTTTGATTTCTTTGATCCTAGATCACTAACCCAGCGGGTCTTGCCTATAGGCATATCATCTAGCATAGATGAGGGGTATAGAGAATTTACATCATAATAATACAAATTCTCCCCGTATGGCTTATACACGTCCGTGTGACCACCGTAGTAGCCTTCCCTAATAAATTGAGCCTCATTATCGTCAGGAATGTAGATGCGATTATCATCATCATCCTTATAGTAAACACGTCTAAATATTTTTAGGGCCAATGCTGATATTGTTAATACTTTCAGGATATCAATCCCATACTCTTCCCAAATAATGGCTTTAGCGCGTTGCATAACAGCAGCTGTTATTAGAATATCTTGTTTAAGATAAGTTAAAGAGTCTTCCCTAATACTAGGTAGTTTATCAACGGTGACATTCTGGTGATCGAAAGATCCCTTCCCCCCCAATTCTGGGCAAAAACTATTGGCTAGATCAGCGAGCTTTACTTTCAACAGGAGGTACGAATCCATGAACGTTAAAACAAGCCTTTTATCCCCATTTTTGGATACCTTATACAGTTTTATGGAATAAATACAGTCGTTTCTCATGATGGGCTCTATATGACAGTTTTTATAACTTTTAGTTAAAAAAGAGAGTATCATAATACCGTCGAACTGAGATAAATTGTGAAAGTATACAACCATTGAACTTCCTCTTCTTTGAACATCCTTTACTATTCTATTAATCATCTCTGTGAGCATCTTTTCACTCATATCGTGAAAATCCTGGCACACTTTTGAGTAGTCATGTGCATAGAACGTCGTAATATGCTCCGCGTTAACCCGCTTTTCCATATCAACCATCATATACCCCCCTGCGTAGGGCACGTGAGTTTTGTCGACATCCGTGTCTCGTCTTTTTAATAAAAGAGTTTCTAGATCAGCAACAAAAAATAGAGTTTTGTTTTTCATTTCTGTTTTATCGACAGGGATATATGACTGATAGCGTCTTTTTGAACGTCGACCCATCTTGGGTATTTCTAAATTATTTATGTCGCTGTATTTAATAAGTGCTCCCTTCAGATAGTTCAAAGATTCATCTTTAGTTGGAATTGAAGCTTGATTCAAATCTATACTACCCTCCCTTTCTGATTATTCTATTTAATGCAAGAGTAAGGATAGACGTCTTATTCTTCAGTGTTGAGATAGAATGACTGTAGACCCTCTTCTCTCTTTTAGTTAGCCTTACTTATTTATTCCAATTCCTCAGCTGGAAACAGAACTACCAAAGGGAAGAAGACAGAAGGCAACAAAGGCGCGTATCAGCTTCAAGCATATAGAGAACTTGACTTACTCACCTACTTTAATGCCTGCTTTTTACTACTTGAAATTGAAAGCTGGCTTGGCTCTCAGACCAATTAACTTGACACCTGCTTAGCGCCCTCACTGCTACTTCTCTCATTAAGCTGCTCTCTCCTTTTATCAACTTATGAAAAAACAGCCTATTGATCTTCCGTCGCTCGCTATGGATGGTTGCAGTTGCCAAAAGGCTACCTTTTCGCACAACACTTAAATGAGTCACTGACTGGTTTTGACGTACGTAATACTTAACCTTACAATCGGCATTGCCCTTCTTCTTGCAACAGAGGATTCGTTCTCTACGCCGAAAGGACTAAGAGCTCTTATTCCGCAGCCTTTAGCACATAATGGAATTGCTCCTTCTATGCCTCCTCATCTGTCTCGCCTGCAAATCCTGCTAACAGCCTAGTCTATTAGGAAACAGCTGATTCAATTGCTAAAACTGCTGTTCGAGAAGGGACTAACGGCACTGATTTCTAGTGCTATAACAGAAACTGCCCTTAACGCGCAAATGAAAGCCCTCACAACACTCTTTACCTGCAACTGCTCCCGCTTATGGTAGTAGATAAACAGGTGGTGGACATGTATCTGCAGCCTCTGCTGCTGGTAGATTGACTGTTTTATATGGACTGAGGCTGCAACTGAGGGTAGTGCCTGAGAATGCTACTCTATTCCTGGAATTAGCCATCCCCTTCTTTGACTATTCGACCTGCTCCTCGAAGCAAGGAAGGGAATTCAGATGGCATTGAATGCCCTTTCCGCAAGAAGGATAGGAGTTGGCTTACCGCATCTACCTTCTGGATAAGGGCTGGGGCGTTAACTTAAGTACTAAAGCAGCTGGACCCTTCGTTGATTCCCCACGAAGGAATCGGAATATCGCTACTTCCCCTTACTGTCCTAAGCAGGGGAGATGGATTAAAAACCTTGTGTGAAGGAAAGGCTGTAAATGTCGTTGACCATTAATCCGGTTGAAGGACAAATGGAATGGAGAGTAAAGGAAAATAAGGTCATTCTTCTGTCTAGCTTCTGGTCGGTGCCCCTTCTCCAACTCCGCCAGCCAAGACTCTGTTACTCGAGCAGGAAAGTTTTCCGTGCGTCCTGTGTTCTCCCGGTTCTTACGTCTCTCAAGCCGGTTCACTTGCCTGGTCATTACTGGACTACCATACAAGATTCTATACTGAGCTGACCTATCAACCAGACGGACTTGAACAACTGACCTGTCTGCTATTGTTATTGCCGGGCTCAGGCGCCAGGGAAGGGATGATCAGAGAAGTCAAGTCTTGCCTTGGGTCAGAGTTCCAGTTCTCTCAGAAGAATCTCCGCTTTCCAATCCAGGTTTACGGCTTCCATAGCGTATGTCATTGGCCATTCTTGCTTCATAGACTGCGGCACCATTGATTTATGGCCCAGATCACGAAAAAGAGAAGGCCTCAAAAACGGGATGGAGCCAATGAGTAGAGTAACTAGCGGTTAGATTCGTCTTTATGCTCGTTATACGTGAACTAATCTCATTTGTTACGAATCAAACTGATTGACTCCGGTAGAATGATCCAGCGAACTCTTCCACACTGGCATCAATACTACTACTCCTCGGTGGCAGGCAGCATGCATATTGCAATTCATTCACATCTGCCATCCATCTGTCTCTCTCCTCAGCTCTACGCCGCCCTGTCCCTTAAGGAAAGGAAACTAGACTAGAAATCAGAAGAACCAAAAGAGTGCCGCAGTATTCTCATAAGATCAGATCAACGCTCATATCTCTTGCTCGAGGTTCTATCTCATTCCTTGCTGCTAGTGCTAGATAGATTCTTTTATTTGAGGATCGCATTCCTTTCCTCTTGCTCGGTCTAGTTGCAGGGTCTAGATCGCATTCATTCACTAAAGTTTGCTTTTTCTACTCACTTCTATGTGTTCATCTATTGACCTGGCCCGAGGCAATATTGAGTAGGGCTTTCATAGGTGAACTTTCCGAACTAGCTTTCCAAGTTGTTTCGTTATCTTGTGATGTGCCGGATCTCTCTTGAATAGCTCGGTTTCTTGCCTTCCGGTTTCGGTTCTAAGTTGCTGCCCATTCATTTCCTACGAATAAGGAGATATGTAAAGCCAGTCATTCTATGAAAGAGAACTTGAACTTCCATGAGGCAAGTAGTTTATCGAAGGTATGGAGAAGGGCTTCACTCGCGCCTTGGGGACTGAACTAGAGTACAGAACTAGCACTAGCTTCACTAGAGTAGAGAACTCGCTTCCTCCTTCCTTCTTTTCCATTCCTAACCTGACTATTCCAGCTTACTAGTTACCAGCGTGTATAATTTCCAGCCCTACGAACACTGAAAGAGAAGGCATAGAATCGATTCTTTGTTGGATCCACTCGGAGGTTCCTTCTGACCTTGTGTGAACACACAAAAGCTAGCGGCGCACTTTCTTGTCAACCTACCGAACCTCTCCTCTGCTCTGAACCGCACCACCAAAAGTACGGATATCCGGATCTGGTTCCATACTGGACTGGCTATATGAACTCCTCTTAGACAAACAAGGAACTAAACTATGATACGTAAGAACCTTAGCCGCCTTACCAACACGCAAGTAATATAACTATAGGTTTATTATCTTTGAAACCGGGGAGCCCATCATCATATTCAAAGAAGGATGCTTCCCACCTGGCACTACGGAACTATTGTATTGAGGAACGGGCCAATGTCATAAAATGCAATTCCTGCCTAGAAATGGACTAGACTACGTACGAACTTGGAACCCAGTGGCAGGACAGCTAGAAAAGTCCAATGGTTCAAATCCCTGTTCTCGGGGCAAGGCATCTATTCTTGAGCTCTTATGTGAGAAGGGTTTTTCTTGTTGATACCCACAAGACGACTCCACTTGTTATGAAAGTCCTCTTTTCAAAGCGAGATCACTATAAGGATAAGGATAAGGCCGGCGGGCCCTCCCAAGGGTGGGTGGGACCGACGCAAGCGATAACACTCCGCCCTTGGATTCGTTTCGCAAAGGGAGACATCTTGGCTAAACACTGACACAATCTACAAATACCACTTCCAATACAATTTGTAGAAACTCCGACTCCCGTTCAGAAAGAAATGGGACTTCCCCGAGAGGGGATTCACTACTTGATGATGGCCGAGCCAACTCATTAATGAGAGAACTCGGACAATTAAAGAAATCAGACAAAGAATATAGTTATTAGTTCTGAAAGTCCAATTTTCTCCTTTCTACTTTTCTAAAACCTAAACAAAGAGGCGTTAGCCCTGTGCTCCTATTGTTGAAGCAGCAATTCCCAATCTACAGAAAGCCCGTGCCCCAATCCAGAACAGGAACAGACAAGACAGCGCTAGCGAGGAATAGCTTTTCAGGCACTATCCAACAGATCAGATCGATTGGCTTTCAGGAAGGATATGTCTCCAGCTCTACGGCACTCTTCACTCGTTGTGGAGCGGGCAGTCTACCTCCTATATCGCTCGTTTTCTGGTTGGTAGTGACTCGAGGTGCTGGATGCGTGTTCAATGCAGCTCTATTGTCCCCTTGTCGGTAGTGGCCATTGATTGAGCTTCTGCAGTTGGTGGGCGTGGAAATTCTTCTTTTTCAGTGGAAGTTTCATAGCTAGCGAGACTAGAAGCAAAGAGCACAGTGCTAGAGCCAACAGGCATTAAGGAAAAGAGTGCTATAAGAGCGAAAGTCAAGCACAGTGCGAAGGAATGCATTTTCTTTTTAGAAGGGCAGAGAGTGGGGGAGGAATGATTCTCTGAAAAAGGGTAGGGTCCAGTTAGCTCGGAAGGTTTGACCCGGTATATTTCCCGGAAATATTTAGAGAGAAGACTCCATTCAAAAAATGCATCCTTGGTCCTAGGTCTTATTCAATTAAACCGAGAAGGGCAGGCAGGTGACGCAAGTGTAAGGTGTGACCCTCGATCTGTCTGTGAACCGGAAAGGAGGTATGGTACTCGAAATCAACTTGTTACTCTGCCTTCCTATCAACAGGAAATGGCTTGCATGGATCCAAAAATAAAACGAAAACCAACAACGTTGCAATGGGGAAGGGCGTAGCTGGTGTAAAACTAAAGCTATATCTTTTCTTCTTTGCTTGTAACAAACAGAGCTATCTAAAGCTTGAAAGTAAGCAACAGAGCTATCTATTCCAACGTATTGGTCCAACTCCACGGTTCCTCTCATCTTTCTTGTCGGAGAAAGCCTGTCTTCTGAGACATCCATTAATCAAATTTGATCAGTAACAAAAATCGTATGTAATGAAAGAAGAGTCAGCCCTTGGGGTGGGGCACGAGGGGGTCCCCTGTATGCAGGTCGCTACTTAACTTGACAAGCAGTGTTGCTGTGTAAGAGATTGTGTGGGCGCGGTTCGCGATCTCTTCTTTCCTTTCCCAACCAAATAAAGAAATGCAAAAAACGACTAATTCTAGACCAGAAGATCTTCTCATGTTGGATATCAGAAATAAAATGGGTGATCTTTCGGGAGGGAGTGCCAGTAGCACCAGTTCATCGTCTTTTTTGTCTTGCAATTCTAGTCTACACTCTCATAGTCCTTCTTCTTCAGAAGGATTCATTTCTTTTGGGACTCCCTCGTCCTCTTCCTCTGTCAATCAACCATCGCCATTAGCATCCTCTTCCTCTGTCAATCAACCCTCGCCATTAGCATCCTTTTCTGTGAACCAGCCATCCCCTTCTTCCGTGAAAGGAGTATTCTTAACGGACAGTGGTACTCCCTCTTCCTCTTCGTCCGTAAATCGGCCATCCCCAAACCCGACCGATGAAAGGGTCGTAGAATATCAAGGGGCTATACGCGAGGAAATGGCCAAATTAATGCCCGGCAGGGATCACCAAGAGATTCTAGTTGCAGCCGAACGAATACATGGGGGGAGTGCTAATATAGGATTTCTTCGATCACAGCTCCGGGATTTAGTAGCAAATGGCACTGAAAGTGAAGCCTTCAAGTACGGAATAGCTGAGCTAGCGAATGAGAATTTAGCGGCAAATTTCGCTGCGATGCATTTAGCGGAGAGTCCTTTGGATCAATTTGGCATTCACCCTCTCGCTCTCGCTCTCGGTCTCGGTTTGTTCCTATTTCTAGTTTTTCTTTTTCTTGCGCTGCGGGAAGTATGGAAAAACAGGACGAGAGCAGCATAATCGTTAGTTAGGGGTAAGAGGGGAATCTTATGTCCATATTATCTAAAAAAATATATGAGTGTTAAGCTTGTGCGCGTTGTTATTTGTTGTTTATGTGAGGCTGCATGCGCTTGTTATTTGTTGTTTATGTGAGGCTGCATGCGAATGATTAACTCGTGTCTTTATGTCCATGTGAGAAGGCTAATAAATTATCTCTTTTCTTTGGTCCGGGAAAAAGGAAGTAAGACCCTCGAGACGAGAACTACATATGGTCTGATACTGACTTCCTTGAAAAGAGGAAGACAAGTTATGTAGGCAGTAGCCGTTCCAGAAATGCAGCGGTACCACAAGTGCTCATTCATTGGTCCAACCTAGAAGCTACTTGGGAAGACTATGAATTGATTGCAAGTAAGTATCATGGACAAGGAGGATTTTTAGGAGAAAGGAGATCCTCTCTCAACCCAATAGATGCAATGTAGGAAGACTAGTATCTTTAGTCCATGGGTGTAACACCATAAGATGGGATTGATGGTAATCTATCATAAATCGTTTCCCTTTTTGTCTAGATGACGTCCCCACGGTGTCTATAATTTATGTCAACCAATAAGAAATACCCGAAAGAAGATGCGTAGGCCTTCAATCATGGTGCAATGAATATCGTAGATAGAGTGATGGAAGAAGTTCGATCTCATATAGCTAGCTGGAGTCTTTCTTTTCAAATCAAAGTGAAACGATTTTCCTTTTACGTTGAGATATTTGAATTGGATTTTCTTTCACCACTACTATCGTAACGCACAGAAAACACTGACGTTTCCGCTCGCTTTCAACCACTGCCACTTTACCTGAGCACTGTGACGCAGTCGGTCAAGTATTGAGGCTAGTATATCAAGGACTTATGAGAACTGAAAAGAAAAAAACTAGGCAAAGGAATTCTCAAAGTTCATTGAGTTAAGGGAGGACCATTCGTGGGGGGTTCGTGGAAGAGTTGGGTTCGATTCCCTTTATACGCGATGTGGCGAAAAAGACTGATTCAACGAAATATGCCTGCATTAAGATTTAAAACGTGCCGTCTACTTCCAGGAAATGTTCGGAACAGAGAACTTTCTCTAATCCAACGCCGCATTCTCCGAAGATTGAGGAACAAGAGGAGATCCATTAAAAGAAATCTTTCTCAGAGAGAAAATCTAAACAGTAACATCAAATCACAAACTACACGAAAGTTGTCCCTTTATTATGGGGATTTACCCATAAGGGAGATGCACAGAGGAAGAGAACGAACTTCATATATCCCTTTTTTACTCAATCAAGAAACAAGATCGGACGTGATTCCGGTTCGTCTCCGTTTTAGTGACACTCTTCCTCAAGCAAGGCAGCCGATAAGTCATCGAAGGGTTTGTTTGAATAATGGA
This sequence comes from Zea mays, assembly GCF_902167145.1. Taxonomy (NCBI): domain Eukaryota; kingdom Viridiplantae; phylum Streptophyta; class Magnoliopsida; order Poales; family Poaceae; genus Zea; species Zea mays. The sequence continues at coordinate 70,987 of NW_023366828.1, read as the reverse complement.
CTGGTAACCATTACTCATTTTAAAGTTTCCCATGGTGATCTAATATCTTTTAAAGAAAATGACGCGAGAACCCGCGGTGAAGAAATAAGGAGATCTTTCTATATCGACATATCAGTTGGAAAAATCATAGGCAAATTCCTACCGGTCAGAATCTGGAGAAGAACAAAAACAGAATGGTTCCGCTTACTCACAACTCAGAGGGGATGCCGCTTACTACTAAAATCCGGGTTTTTGCAAGAGTTGCGTTCTTATATGCAAGAAGAAGACTTAGAAAGAACAAAGAAGTTTGGATCCGCAAAAGTATGCTTAGGCAGTTCCTTCGCTGAGCACAACAGAATGAAGAGGAATTTGTTTCATTTCAAATACTTCTTCTTATGGAAAAGAAGGAAGGAGGAAGAGGAAGGGGTAGAGGAGATCCTCAAAGTTATCGAGGAAAACGAAAACCGAAAAAGAGCAATAAGCCCTTTTGTTTACACAAACAAATTATATAGAAATTCGACCTATTGCTCCGGATCCCCGTTTACTATTACTAGGAAGATAAGAATCAAAAGGATCGAACTACCTACTCATTATTCGGAGGTGAATCATAGAACACTAAAAGCTGTGGTATCTTATGGACCTAACATAGGTCACATCCCTCACGACATAAGATTGAAAGATCCAAACCTTCCTCTTCGGAGCGGAAACGGACGTGGCCAAAACATATAAAAAAAGATCGGCCTAGTCGCTCATAGGGACATATCTATCCGGATAGAGGAGAGGATAGTCTAGATCAATTTTTAGAAAAATCTCTCTCTATATAGAATAGAATAGATAGGTATCTCTGTGGATAGAGATAAAGATAGGGATCCCTCGAAATATATGGAAAAAGTGCACTTTTTTACTACTACTACTATTTCTTATTCTTAGACGAAACATCGTTTTTTCGATTTTGACTGAATTGGTCGGAGCGTAGACGAGCGAGCAGAGCCCAGGAAAGAGGTCAGATCGTCATAGAGCAGTCGACTATAAGTATAAGACTGCTGGCCTGAGAGAAGGCAGTCTCTCTCGGGAAACATGGCCCAGGGTTCTATAGTATAGTATAGTAGCCAGACTATAGGAAAATCAAGTCTCATGTTGCTCCTCAGAAAACGCGTATAGTATATAGTATATAGTATATAGTATATAGTATATAGTATATAGTATATAGTAGTAGTAGTATCATTGGCCAAAGTAAAGTCGATGGGACAAACGCTGTTCGTTAGAACTAGCATTTTGTTTTGTCATGGAATCAAGTCTATTTGTTCGAATGTTCTTTTTTTCGTTTCGTTGGAAAAACCAACGCCGACGTCAAGAATGGATCAGTCTAGTCTCCTTTCTCTTTTGGGAGCAGAGCTGAAAAAGATGGAATTGTCAAGTACGATGATATTTTTATTAACGGATAGAAAAATGCTATTATCAAGTAGTAAACCCATTATGATTGCAACTCGTGGGATGCCTGGAATCCCACTAAATCGAGAATCGGAATCGGTGGAGGATGTGCATAGGGTACTCCGAGCCCTCCCCTTATTTAGAGAAATGGAAGGTATCTTGCGTGAGAGGAACCTGAATCTCCCGTCAGTACAGGAAATAAGCGCTTTCCGTGTGAATCTATTCTCTGGTATCCGGCGTGAGAGTGCGATTGCGGACTACGACGCTTTTTGGCGCTCCTTACTCGAGGAGATTCACACACCTCAGGGACGTAGTTGTTTTGGTCAGAGAATACAAGATCTGCACGCCCGAATGTCTGCCGAGGGCAACTGGGACTACTTGATTGCCCAACAAGGCAGAGGGTATTTTGGTAACCTACCTAATCTCAACAGCCCGTTGGATCAATATCAATTTGGAATTCACCCAATTCTGGATCTGAATATTGGTGAGTACTATGTCTCATTCACAAATCTATCCTTGTCTATGTCTATGCTACTCACTCTCGGTTTGGTCTTACTTCTGACCAAAGTATTTATGGAATCGTCCGGCCAGAAACGGGGAAGAGCCCATGCTGTCGTAGAGGCCTCGTCGAGTGCTTCCGCTACGCCTAATTCTGAGGATGATGATAAGCGGAAAAAAGTGTCCCGCCAAGACGCCAATGGCAAAGAGTCAGAGCCGCCCATAAATGGGGCGCAACCTGAAGTACCATCCATTGCGTTCTTAAAGAAAAGAATTAAAACAGTTCTAAGGTCCTGTCGAGATAGGAACCCTAGGGAGAGCACATTACGCTCTACTTACGAGGATCTTCACCTTGAAACGGCGAGCGCCGAGAAGCGGGTAAAAATCGCCCAGGCCCTAGAAAATCTGTACAGGCGAAGCCAATATTTCCGGAGTAACAAAAGGCAGCAGCCCCATACCGACTTGATTATTCAAATCTGCGATTGGGAGCGTACGAAGAGGTAAAGAAATTCACTGGTGTAGGCATAGGAAACCGAGGCCCCCCAAACCCATCTACTATACGGTTGAGGTGAGGGGGGGAAAGAAGAGTGGGCATGTGGGCTTCTTTCACTGTGTCTTTTGTGAAGCAAAGGCATCGCGGCGTATCAACACCAGACTAGTTGCTGATTCAATAGCTGACTTCCTTTCAAATATGATATGATAACACATCAGCTCGGCACCCTTGTTTCCCAAACTAACTACTCATCTAGCTAGATCCGGATCAGAAATGGTAGGAACTAGATCAAGAAATACGAGACTTTTCCTTCACTGGAAACTCCCGAGCCCGAGTCATCACCCTAGCCCGACTCATCCATTGAAGCGAGCCAGGTGGCAAATCCATTAATATAACTTCTGGAATCCCAGCAATAGAGCTGGCAAGGTTGAAGTGAAGCTGGAATGGATCCGATCTTCAGTGTGGAAAGAGCTTCAATCCTCTGTAGCAAGGAAAAGCCGATCCGCTCTTGTCTTGCCTTAAATAGCTGGAAGCGAAAGCAGTTCTCGAGGAAGGAGTGCCGTAGTCTTGTTCGAAAGTCAAGTCATTCTACGAGTTTGAATCGGTTGGCTTGAAAGGAATAGGTTCAGTATATCGGTCAAAAAGAAAGTCTAGATGCACCGAACTTGTCTAGTTGTTGGAAAGGGATAGCTGGAATTCCCACTAGTCAACATGCAAATAGTATCCAACCAAGGGATCACCGAGAGAGAAAGAAGTCACTGCTAAACTAGAGAGAGAAAGAAGTCACTGCTACACTCTAGAGGTATGCGTTGCGTATGGAATCAGAAGTAGTATAGGCTTTTTCTTGCTACTAGAAAGATGGAGCCCGGTGGTCAGCGAATAGGGGTCTAGACCTAAGTAAGTATGTATGAGGGGACAGGCAAGTCACCAGCTAGCGGAGCAGCACGAATAGCTAGTCAAGAAGGCAGAGCTCTTATTTGATTCGATTCAGGCAACCTTGGCACCTTTGCAAGCTCTTCGCAACAGGTTCCAGGGAGGAATGGATACGAGTAGCAACATCGGGAGATGGAAGCTGACAGACCTCGTAATTGAAGCGGCACCAAGCTGATGAAGAACGAGGCGTGGGAATGCTATGCAAATTTCCAACCAACGGCGCCAATCGATAGAAGTTTCCTTGGCATGGGAGGAACTACTAGACTCTATCCCCTAATGGTGAGAAGCAAGGTCAAGAAGTAGGAGAGATACCAAGCCGGGCAACTTCCCCTAGTCACTACGGAACACAAAAGCCAAGGTGACCCAGAACAATGATTTCACGGATTTCTAGGAACGGATTTCGAGTTTCAGAATTGTGTGTGGTATCTTTTTTCCCCTCCTCGGAGCGCACCATGGGATGCTTTGTGAACAGCCCCCTCTGTTCAATACCGATACCTGTCAGATTCCATAGCTGATGAATCTATTTCTTTTTCCACTCTTTCCCCGTCACGCAAGACGCTTTTCTGGCACAAACCTAGTAGTTATTTGTCCTGTGCTGATCTTGGGTGAACTGATGACACTGATGCTCCAAGACCAAGAGTTTTCACAGCCAAAGCTATTGAAGCTGCTCCCTCCCATGAATCACAGCTTTCTGGACGCACTGCTTGAACACCATGGAGCAAGATAGAGAAAAAACTCCTATCCCAGTTGATCGAGCTGAACCCACCCACCGCCGGGCAGGTGCATCAGCCTCTTCTTTCTAGTTTCCGACAGGGCTACCCGCACTAGCCTCTGACCTCTACTCCAAAAAGGGAAGGTGAGGGGCTTACTTAGAGACGGGTAGATAGACTAGACCAAGAAGAAGAAAAGAAAGCGCAGCTATACTAGGTTCCACCCATACCGACCGATTGTCGCTTTGCTATCTTTTTCGAGTGCAGTGAGTCAAGTTGCTAGTTAACCTTACCGAGGCTGGCTGCTATGATGAACTCAGTTCTGTAGTAGAACGATGTTTAGATAGATGGATCGAAGGTTGCGGGGGCATGCCAGCTGTGTCGGTCGTTCCTCTACTTGTGGTTGTCTCGACTGCATTCTATTTGGTATTCCCAAGCGAATGTGAACTATTGTTCCAATCTGTAGCAGAATCCGAGATAGGCGAAGGAAGGTCAACTCCTTACACTTCAAAAGTAGAAGTCAACTCTTTGCCTTCTTGACTGCCAGCATCAAGACGAGCGGTTACCTCAGAGCAACCCTAGGAGAAGGAATCCCTGTCAGGTTTTGAATGCCCCTTTCTTTCTGCGAGTGGTTGGGTGGCCGAATACACTAAATAGGCCTTGTCAAGCTTTCAGCTAGGCTCCATAGCTCTCTTTGTAGCCAAGGAGATCCCTGAAAAAAAAGAAGAAGGCGCTCCCATTTCTCATAGCTCAAAGGAAGTCGAGCCCCTCCTAGAGCGAATGGACAGACCAAATCAACCAACTCGGTCTTCAAACGTATGCTTACTAAGTGCTGTGAAACCAATGGTGAGGATTGGTCACATAGGTGACCTACAGTTGGGTATATACACAAACAACCTAAAAACGAGAGGAAAGACTCCATGAATCATGGTGTATGGAGCTCTCATTCCCCGGTCACCAGTCTACGATTGGCAGTACCGCATCGATTGGGAGACATAGAAAGAAAGCGATCGTTTACACAAATTGATCCACCCACCGCCTGTGCAAGAGCAAGAGCGTCAAGCTTGGCATGAAAGGCAGTGACGTCAGAAACCTATTTTCAAAGGTTACCAGACTTGGGGTTAGCTACACGGAGCATCTCTTTCTTACCCTTCGGGCGGTCACAGGGAAGCTCTCTAATAGATCACTTAAGACAAAGGGAATTAACTACAGCACAGGACTTAAACTTCATAATACTTCCCATTTTCAGGAAGAAGAGCATAATGAACCCGGCAACTCTTTGATCAGACTCGCAAGCGGATACCTTCGTTCGGTCATTTAGCACGAACTTCACTGCCGGTACAGGAATGCTTTCTATTTGGGTAATGAAGACAATGCACGCAGGGATCTTTTTAGCCAAACCAAATGATAGACCTCTATAAGGATCAAGTGGCTTCAGGAGCTCTAGTGAATTCCCAGCAAGTTATCCCAGATAAAAGAATCATTAACATTGGCTGGGCCATCTTTCCAAGTTGTCAAACTTCAGTTAGATGCTTACTCTTCGCCCTGTGCCTCTAGAGTGCCGGTGGTATAGTCAGTGCCGTGGAGATCAAAGGATCTATGTATAACCTTGGTTCAAGGTCTGCCTTATGTGCTGAATTATGGGCAGGGACTGAAACAGCTTTGGTAGCCTAGCTCCCATCCCAAGAAAAGAAGTGTTTCAACAGCCTTTAATACTTGATTTTGGTTTGATTGCTGCAATGCAAGACAAACAATTGCTTTGGCCCTTTCTTCCATTCTTTGTATTTCCTTATTTAGTCTTACATAGAGAAGGAAAGGGGTAGTGAGCGGTCTATAACAATAAAAGCGTCGGAAAAGGGGATGTGACCATGAAGAGGTTGGGCTGGTCTGAGCTTAAATGCCTAACTAATGGTAGTGGGCAGGACGGAAATGAAAAGCATGGTCTTAGGGCTAGCCTGACCTGAATAGCTATGTGCCAGAGCATCCCGCAACCGAAAAAAGGCAGTGGGCACTTTACTTTGGCCATCCATCAACTGAGGCAAGTAGGCGCGAAGCGTCGCTAGGAGAAGGAGAGCATTCGTATGAGTCTACTAGTCATAGTTTTCTATTTTGTTAGTTCTACCGGAGATAAGTATGGAAGGTACTATGAGTATATATCCTGGTATGCTTCTAACTTACCTTTCTTCCTCGGGGGTTGGCTTTGTAATGGAACATGAAAACACCTTTTTTGCTTCGCCCATCTCTATATGCCACGGCGAATCGATCGGTTGAATCCGCTGCAAGCCCATCTTCAAAATCCCCACATAGTAGGAAACTAAAGGAGCTACTAAGCGAGGAAGCCCGATTTCTAGAGGACTAGAGAGGAAGGACTAATTCGGAGATAAATCATTCAATAGCGGATAAGAATCGGGTTCATAGAATCTATTTTGGGTAATGCATAGGACTACTATTCATATCATATCATATCATATCATATCATATGGTGAAAAGACAGGATGTATTCCGACGAAATTGGATGTGATCGGCAAGAGAAAGATGGAATTTTATATAAGGAAGGAAATCAAACGCGTTGTTTGAGAGGGTAACTAGAGAAAAAAGAAAAATAGGCTCTCCCTGGACTCTACGCAGGACTTCTTTCTAAGCCTTACATAATTTGAATTTCTCTGACATTCCATGTTTCCGAAACGGATCCTATAAAATATTTCACTTTTTCTATGATCATCTCTATTTTAGGTATTCGGGGAATCCTCCTTAATAGACGAAATATTCTTATTATGTCAATGCCAATTGAATCAATGTTATTAGCTGTCAATTTGAACTTTTTGGTATTTTCCGTTTCTTTGGATGATATGATGGGTCAATCATTTGCTTCATTAGTTCCAACAGTGGCAGCTGCGGAATCTGCTATTGGATTAGCCATTTTCGTTATTACTTTTAGAGTCCGAGGGACTATTGCTGTCGAATTTATAAATTGCATTCAAGGTTAAACATAACTACAGGAGAGTTACCAAATACAAAGTTCTGTTCTCCTTTCGTTCTCTTCTTTCTTTTCTTTTTATTTTATCAATATTTGAGAACTCTTTCTCACCATAACTGTACTCCTGTTGTTTTGTTTCATTAAGGCGGGGGCGTATGTGTCTTTCCTCTGCCTGATCTGCAGTTTTCCTTCTTCGCGATCCTTCTCTTACCTCTACCGGAAGGTGGCTGGAAGAAGCCGTGGGTGGAGTTGGCCCATGCCCATCTTGCCTCCCTTCATCATCCTCTGGTAAGTGAGGAGATGGGATCTCTTGGATGGGCGAGAGGGTGTTCCAGTCGTCGTCGTCCATATGGACGCTGGTCTCTTCCTCCTGAAGACAGAGTTTCGGGTGAGCTAGCAAAGAAAGCAGCAGTGCCACCTAATACTCGTAGACTAAAGTACTTCTTTTTATATCTAGGAACAAGCGTCGGAGTAAATATCAAAGTAGCAGCGGAAGCTGTCCAGCCGAAAGACAGATCTGACAAAGCCGGTGAGGGGGGCAAGTGTTCTTCGGACTCATTCCAATTGAGTGCCAAGATGCGCCTGGAGCATAGCGCTGGGGTGCGAGAACGAGTAGGAAGTTCTGGTCCCACCCAGAAGAGTGCACTGATAGCCTATCTATCAATCTTCTCCAGCCAATGACATAAGATAGGGAATCTTTCTGATTGGTCTAATTGAGAGGAAAGATAGGATGATATTAGTTGCAATCGGAGAGAGAGGAAAGTCTCTCGATGTCCCACAAGAAGAAATGGACTTACTTATAGACAAGTCTCCGAAAGTCACTGTCAAGGGAGGATGCTGGAAGCTACTCCTTTCGCAGGGCTCTCTCTCTCTATCAATTCCTTGCTGATTGATTAGAAAAGATATCTGGCAGTGAACTATTGTTCTGTTCGGCAAACTCCTCTTTTTTGGTCCAGAGGATGGATGCGTCAACTTGATGTCACATATGCCGTCCCAGGGCTTTCCGGCTGGGAAAATGGAAAGAACTATTTTATTTCGTTTCAGATCAGCTAGCGCTTACGCCTTTCTTGGTTGAATGGATTCTGGCGCAATGCTGATTCGGATAATGCTGGAACTGCTACTCGGTAGACTATGAAACAGAAGCTTTGAAAGGGTTCCCTACGCAATTCAATTACTACTAACATTTTTGAATCAATCAGATGATTCGGAGTTTTTAGTCATTTGAAAGTGCTTTTTCCCCTGTCTCCTATGATACCCGGCTGGCTTTATTTGGTATGCGCTAGATGAAGCATCCGCATCCAATCCATAGTAATAGGTATAGTATGAACCCTCTCAGCAGTGACCCCTCTCAGGCTCTAGGTAATGAAATGTGAAATGAATTGGAACGGTTTTAGAATGACTAGTAAATGATACTAATTCATCGCACCACTTTCTTTCTGTCATATACCATCTTGGAAGAATGTAGATTGCATTCATCGCAGGGTCATTTCCTGAAGGAGGCTTGTACCAGCTCTTCGTCATCATAAATAGCAAACCAATCCTTGTTTATTACTCAGCTTTTTCATTCTCTCATTCTTAGTTAACCATTTCATTCTATTTCTTCTGTGGTACTTTGAGTTTTGAACAATAGATAGTTAGAATTTCTTATTAAGTGTAAGTGATTCCCCGGTTCGGTTTTTGATCTTCTTTTAGCACATACATGCGGCCATGAATTCCTATTTGTGACATCTAACTTACTACCATCAAACTCAGGGAACTTTGAATATCCTCTTCTTTTGTCCTTGACTTGCTTGCCAAAGCCAATACTCCTACATGGAAATTCAATCCCTCACTCTTATGGTTTTCCTTAGCTATATCAACCGCTTGAGTTCTATCAAAACACTGAAGCTGCCTATAATATAATGTACCGCTACTCGCATCCTATGGAATGTTTCGTGAGCGAGAGGTATAGCAAGAGTGATCTTCCCTGAAAAACTAACAGTACCAAGACCGGAAAATCAAACAGATAGGTTTGAATCTTCTCGAAAGCGCACAGCATAGTCACTCTAGGGCATAGTTCTACTAAATTAAATGGTCCAAGTAAATCTGGCAGGAGAATGATCGGCTAGAGACTATTTTCCTCTTGATCACCCTCCCCCAACTTGCCTCTGCGCATGTAGACGAGAAGCGCTCTCAGTAAATTAGCAAGTCTTGTGGGTACTCCGATCTTGTATGGATTCCCAGACAGCTCACCGTACGTAAACTTATTTACGAAGCTAAAGTAATGGTTTAATTACATTCCAGACCTCCGAATTGTGTTGCAATGAAAGCAGGATCACCGACTCTATGTCAAGTTCTCAAAGTGTTTTATTATATAGAAATCACCAGAAAGCCCCGACGTTCTTTATTTAGATTAGAGAAGTAATAGTAGCCAAAAGTGGATAACCTTTTTCGACACCAATCAGCCTCAACCTTAAGATCTTTCCTCTCCCAGTTGCCCTGATTTCCCTTGTAGACTTAGGGAATTCTCATAGTTGATGATTATTTCCTACGAAAAGACAATAGCCAACAACATAGATTTGCCACGGACAAGGATCTTGCCACCTTATTGTGAATTCCCTTTTTTATTCAATTGTGTACTCGTTCCTGTTGTTGTGCCATTAGTGACTTGAGAAGACTGTGTGAAAGAGAGCAAGAAGCCGACGCGAGGAGATCAAGATCACAGTTGTGCTCATGCCATTAATGCTGCCCAATCCACTCTGAGATCTCTTCCAGCCCTAAATTCCTTAACCCATTGCCAAAAAGAGATGGGAAAAGAACCTCCTTTTCTTACGCTCCTCTTTCTCAGAGAGATGGTGAACTTGCCTTGCCCTACGAAGCTGTGAATGATAACACGGGAGGGGTACACCACAAGAATCTCTAAAGATTATGGAGATTCATCAAAGATTACGAGAATTGGAATTACAGGTATCAGATCTTATCATTTGTGGTCCTTAGAACGTTGAAGCGGGTTGCAGGACTGGTACTTGACCATTATGAGTTGCAGGACTGGTACTTGACCGTTATGAATAGTAAGAGTTCTTTCTACACTTGTAGATGCGTTAGGTATGTAGTAGTGAATTTTCTCCCATGTGAACTTCAGAGAGATTCGTTAGATTACCAACAGATAAAGGAATTGGACCTTAAAAGCAATTTTTAAAAAAGTTCAACTTCAACAAAACGTTGCGTTTAAGTCTACCTATGGTACTAGGAATCCTTCCACTCAACAGGCAACGATCCATAATAAACTCAGTTAAGCCGATCAAATTTCCTATTTAGAAAAACCTATCACGAAACTATTCTTAGCGAATAACGTGCCTTTACTAGTAGTCCTATTTTACTGACCTATTCCATTGCTTCCTACCAGTTCCGATCCAAATGCCTACCCCTCTACTCCTATGTTTCACAAACCTGCGGCCTATCCCTTACCAAGCTACCTAATAGCCCTGGCAGTAAATAAACTAAGTCCCAAACCTTATTTATCTTCATTGACTCCATCTCATCCAGCATGGCAGCACGCCATTTCGGGGCCTTTTTAGCCATAGAAAAGTAGGTTCGGATTCTTGAAGAAGTAACTGTCAAAGCGGATAGCTTTTATCGAGCAAGTAGTTAAGGACTAGAATGAGTGAAGAGGAATACAAATCCACCCAGGGAGTTAGATCTTACCTCGCTATGAAGCATCCCAGAAGCTGGAATGGAAAGCCTCGTTATTAAAGAGCGTTGGTACAAGACCAAAAGGCACATGCACATCATGGATCCTTTCTTTTCTTCCTCTTGTTTTACAGCATAAAGTATTGTAAAGAGTTTATCTGTTAAAGCCCTATGCGAAAGAAAGTAAGGTGTCAGTGCCAAAGCTTCTTCTCAAGCATCAACACATCAGACGAATAGGAATCGAAAGCCAGGAAAGCTCAAAGACTGGAGAAGTAGGCGAGTCAAGGCAAGGAATTTAAGTTCTAGTATTTCTCGTTGCTAGGTAGGTCTCACTATCTCTTCATTCAGTAGTTGAAGCTTATCCGTAGAGAAGTTATGTTACAGAAGTAGGCAAAAATCTATCTACATTTTCATTCACTTGAATTCGTAGATCAATGGTTTACGGTTACCAACTCGCCCCGGGTGGGTTCTAGGAATGAGAGCACTTATGTATCGAGGGGCTTTAGCACAAAATGAAGTAGCTAGCTAGCTAACTAAGCTATGATGGAAGGACGGGGCTAGGGCAATAAAATCATTGAAATACCACTAAGGCCGGAAAAAGCAAGTGCAAGTCCCGATAACTGGAAGAAATGCCTACCGTGCGTAGTACCGATGTACAACCAAGACTCAAATTGGACTAGACCCTTTATCTTGGGCTCGTTCCGAGTAAGGATTCTTTTGCCTACCTCGATTCAAGTTCCGACAAAGACAGGGAGGGAGCTAGTTCTTCCAAGGATGGATAAGCACTTTCTTTTTTTTTATGTTGAGATCCATAGAGAGTCAGTCCATTTCGTCTGGGTGGAATTCATGTACTGCTATTATGCCGGATGAGGATCACTGTGTCTTGTATTTTCTATAACATCATTCTAGAAGTAGTTGCTCAGTCTTTGGTTCCTTTTTCTATTCATTTAAGTTGACTCAAATTAAGACCAACAGCCATCATACTACAGAATTGTTGACAGAAATACTGATGAGCTTCATAGGATTGAAAAGAACGTCCGCCCACTGCGGAATGGATGGTACTTCCACTAGCTATAGTTATAGTAGTTCCACTCGATGTGGATCGCGCCCATGCTTGCTCAGCTCCAGGATCAGGCTCCTCAACCTATTTTCAATAAGTCATCTGGTCTATGTTGTTGGAGTTCCGCATGACGCCTTAATCCCACCTCTGTGTCTAAGGAATAGCCTTTTCTTCTTTTTTCCGAGGCTGCATTGACCTCTCCCAGAGAAATGATAGACAGTTGTGTTGTCTTCTGGCCTTGGTTGTGAAAGAAATTAAGTCAATGCTTCTTACTCACTCTTTCAATGCTATGTCTTTAAGAGATTGAGCTTTCCTATGTCTGAGAAGGGTGCACTTTGAGTCTCATCTCCTGGCTGGTAGTTCTTTCTACGGAAATGAGAAACATATACACTCACTGTGTTACAAGCAAGACTGACGGAACAAAAGACAACACCTCAATTGTCCATGTACACGTAGAGAAGACCAAGAGCGCACACTACAACATCTGGTTGTCTTTCTATCTAATAAGCAAGCAGGTAAAAAGACTCCTTTGGTAAGTGATCTTATAAGACAATAAAGGCTTAGGCCCGCTGCGGGCAAATAAGTCAATTTTTTGCAGGAGTAGCTGCCATTTATGAGCTATTACCACAGTGGGTGCAAGAACTGCAGCAAAGCTATGCAGATGATGACTGGATAGAGGGATTGAAGAAGCAAGCTAAAGAAGATCACTCATACAACACAAAGATCACAGTGCATCTAGGCACTGTAAGATATAAGATACCATCATAAAGTGGAAAGCTATGCTGCTGTCACTAAATGCTAATAGATTTTATTTTCTTCTAGGAATTTATTTTTTAGATAAAGAGTATTTATTAACATGCTAGGGCGGTACAGACAACTTCTTGCTTGATTGGAATAGGAGGCTTTTTACTTTATTTCCTAAATGTGTGACTGATACCAATCCCTATGTTGTACACTCTTCCACTAACTAGAGTGAACCATGCCTGAAGTAGAATGAACCAATTACAAGTGTTCATAGTGGTCTAATAATCCCTTACCGTGAAGGTTCCTAGTGTTAGTGTGCTCTGATACCAGTTGTTGGGTAATTGAAGGAAGCAAAACAATAGGAAACAACAAAACTATGAGAGGAGCAAAGCTTTGTTTCAACTACATCTCATAATCTTATACAAAACTTGTTGATACAAGCTTACATCTGGTCCTAACCATTGGACACCCAGGGGTACTGTAAGTGGAATAGGAAGATTCAACGACTAGTGGTAGAAAGCAACCATAGTACTAGTACTACTAGTGGTAGAAAGCTTACTTACTACTATTTATCTTCACTTGTGTTGTTAATAAAGCATGGGCATAATATAATCTAACTATTTCTTTTTTAAGCAAGGGCCCTGTTCAACAACTAGACATAATGTAATAACCTACTCTTTCTTCAAAGAATGTAGCATACCTAAGAAATGATTTATCTAACGTCCGTTGTGAAATAAAGAAATGCGCAGATCGCTTCTTCTACCCTTCTCTTATTCGCATTTCCTGCTTACTATTGAAATGAAAGAAAAGCTCATGGAATGCAAGGAGTGCAAATAGTGAGTTGACTGCTAAAGAAATAGTATTAATCTAAGGACAAGAGAGTATGGTCGAAATAGTGCTTGTTACTCACTCGCTATTTTGGTGCTGGTTTGACTAATTAGCTTTCGTAGTGCCCTCTTTTCGTAGATTGGAAGGAGTTATTTCCCTCGCTAGATATGTTGGTGTAGGGAATTCCTGTTCTCTTTCATAGATAGGAGGGGCATGCGTGCTTACAGCCTGTTCTCACATATAGATAGTGGGACATGCGTGCTTAGAGATAGTCGAAGGTGTAATCTTTCAAAAAGTAGTAAGTAAAAGAATCGCTACTCGCTCTGGATGGATATTTAGGTACCCTCGCCCTATTCTGGATTTTTACTAGTGTATGGAAAGAGAATCGTGTGCCCCATACATAGGAAAGATAGAATCATCCTACTGCATTCCTTCTCCGGTCCTTTCATGGCCCATGCTGTTCAAAGGCTAATACAGAAATAGGATTACTTACGAGCTGGGATGGGATGTAGAGTATAGCCCAGAGTTTCTTAGTAGGAATACAACCTTAATGGAATTCGGAATGGGACTTTAGCATTTCCCTCCAGCAGCACTTTGTTTGGGGATGGTTGATTGCTTTTTGATTCTCTAAATCCAAATCCTGCCTCAATATTTCTTTATCTACCAATTAGGCCAACTTACCCTGCTTATCCGTTTTCTTGATAGGCAGGAAGTGAGCAGATTTGGTTAGTCGATCACCAATAACCCGTGTCTAGACCTCTCTTCCATTTCGGTAAGCCTTACAGAAATTCTGCTGATTCGGGTAGATACTAGGTTTATAGATGAAATAACTTCTTCCTTTAGGTGAGGTGGAGGCGCACCGATGACCCTCGCCGCCTGGGAACGAGAAGATCCACTTCTCTCACTGTAGTCCGAGAAACTATTTTACCCAGATCTCCTTTGAATTTGAGGTAGGTAGAGAAAGAATCGACTCATGTAGAACGAGGAGAGTTCATTCTTCGCAGGCGCACATCTCGATCAACTATGTCATTCTATAGCCTTTCATATACAAACAACAATGCAATGAGTATGAGTATGAGTAGTAGAAGAGCGAATCAAAGCAGCCTTGGAAAAGGTGACTCGATTTGGATCTCATATAGAATCAGTGGGAAAGAAGAATCGATTCAATCAGTCAATTCTGGTCAACACGTTATTGTCTTTCTGATAGATTCACCTTCATTGGTAATTTCACTTGCGCCAAAGTACGGAAGGTTTCTTCTTGCGTTGGTGTAGAAGTCAAGTCTCGGATTTCAAGTGAAAAGGCATCTTTTCTAAATGCGATCATCCTAATCCGGCATTCAGAAGATAGGGGAAGTGAACGAACAGAAGTGTGGGATTGACTGTGGGCTAGGGTACTGGAAGTAGAGGAAAAGATTAGGCGAAAGAAATCGACATCCGGCTTCTTTTACTTATCTATCTGTATAAAAATACGACTCTTGACATGTTTTGGCTGGCTGCTTTTTACCCCGCTCTCCTTCTCTAAGGTGTACGTGTACGAAGCATTTATGCCCCGTCATTTTTCTTATTCATGGCGCATTCAAAACTCAACCAAACTGATTCTTGATTCAAAGCAGCTCATACCAAAGCCGAAACTCTCCGGTTTTCTTCCCTGGCACTCCGTCCATGCGTGTTCCAATGAGTTAGAAGCACTAGGGCGGCTAGCCTTGCTTCTATCCACTCGTTCGTCTAGGCTAGGTTTGACCCACCCATAAAAGAAAAGTCAACCGACGCCCACTCTAGATACATCTTTTTATGACCTTGGTTCCATGGAAAACTTGGAGGGACATCTGAGTCAATTGCATGCAACATTTGCCTCCACTCACTTTCTACTTGTGGCCCTGATAAATAGAAGCCTGGCACATTCAGTCTAGTTCGACTTGCATCCCACAGCTCTTTTTCTTCTTTCTGTATTACACAAGCAATCACGAAGGCAGGCGAAGCTATGTTGAATCTCTTATCCGGGATAGAGAAGCCAGAACTAGTCCTGCTATTTGACTCGAGTACACAGACTTACTTATACCTTTTCTATGCTCTAAGAAAATCGGACTAAAGAGTTTCGCAATGAACTCTCCGTGATTTACATCAAATCTAAAAAGAGATAGACGGAGAACTATCTAATTCACTGAACCTTAGAAGTTGGAGCTTGCAGGAAGAGAGGGTCAAATGCAAGAGGAGTGGGCCCTGTGATGTTTTACTGGGAAGACAAGTCCCAATCGGAGATACAAGCTTCTCATAGAGCCAAATTGAAATGGCAAGATAGAAATCTGCCGTCGGTGGAGATGGAAAGTTTTGTATATTCGACGCTCGCTCAGAAATGAATCATACTTAATCACTTGATTGACCGAATAATAGGGTTGCCTACTTTTATAGGGGAGACGGAACTAGTACTATTCCTTTCCTTGCGGTTGACTGGTGATGATCCTCTGGGTTTGATTGGAAATCCTTCTTTCTTCCGGGGGCGGAGAAGTCTGCTCTGGTGGAATCTCATCTAGATGCTCCGGCTCGGTCTTCTTTATGCATAGCCAGTTCTGGCACTTTCTAGCATTCCTTGGATCATACGTTTCTGTGGTTTTTCCTGGTATCGTACTACTTCACTCATGCTTCTGTTTCCTAAAGGAAAGCCGGAAATAACCAATATCTTTATCTTGTGGGTAGAGGTAGTTCTTAAAATCTCTCTTTCTTGATAAGGATTGATCGACGGTTTCAAAGAGAAGACAAGAAGAGTGGTACGTTAGTGTGAGTGCATATACGATAGTCGCCATCTCAAGATCCGGCGGTTGATGTTTCCTGGCACTCTTTGGAACTGGCTCTCTATCCAACAGCCATCATCCAGACATAACGAATTGGTATGGTATATTCATACCATAACATAAGAACTTCTAGAGCTCGAATTCTTATCGATACTGGAACTCAGAGCATAGGAGGGAAAGTCGATTGCTTTTGAAAAAAAGTGTATCTCGCCTAGTGGAAAAAGTGGTACTTGATTAATCAACTCAGCAACTTCCCTTCCTGGCACAGATAGCCTTCCTTCACTTGAATGAAATGTGCACTTGACCGTGATCCCTTGCTTGGATGGACACTCTCTCTATTCTTATCTCTTGTCCGGCACCAATCCTTCTTCTTGATCCCAACCTACTAAGAGTTTTCCGATCGTCATCCAACCAGTAACATGTGATGACCGAATCGACTGCTCTGTGAAGAGTTGGAAGTCAAGCTAGGGGATATTCTCTCTCAACCTATTCTTGGGACATTGGCCAAAGATAATAAGCGAAGAAGGAAGGCAAAGATACTTGGATTCCATTGATTATCTTCCATTTCATCCTGCACTTGATTGCAAAATTTCCAAAGAAGAAGCAGTTACCAGATCCGGGCAGAGCAAACCAAACTAGATGAGAAGGCAGAATGTAGCTAAAACATATGGGTTTCTCTAGAGAAAAACCTGCATGTACCTCTACCAAACGCTAGAATGCCGATATGGTTGAAGTAGCAAATAGCCAATGTATCAAATAGTCAATGTTGCTCCATAATAAGCCGAAATAGTCCCTTTACCTTTGACAAGGGTAACACCTGCCTTCCATCTCTTCTCTACAGGCATTCACTGAACAGAGCACTATCTGAAGGAAAAGAAGGATTCTAGTTAGCTTTTCTGGTTTCCGAATCCAACCTGTTTCGGTGGAAATCGAATTCGATGAGTTGGCTGCCAGCCATAATCTTGTTGTCTTCTTCTTTCCCTAACCTTATCTTAGCCTTAGGCGCCTCTCGGAAACTTCATAATCTGAATCACTTTCCTCTCCGGGTAGTAACCATAACTTTAACTAGGAACTCGGCATTATAGGACCGAGTCTTCTTTAGTAGCTGTCTGAGTTTTTCCGCTTTCTCCGATCTCCGCCACTTCATCCGTTGTGGCCCGTAATGTCATAGCTTTCAGGGTTGGGTTCTGATAGAACTCTATCCATAGAGACCTCCTCCCTTTGCTCGTATATAGCACTTAGAAGAGTGACTTCTCCCCGATAAGGGTTTAGAGTATAGAGAGGATGCCTTTCTATAAATAATAGTAATAGTAAAAGACATAAAGCAAAGACTAGATTCGATGTTGAGTCTTTCTTTTTTCTCGACTTTTTCGAAGATTGATTGTGACGAACTGGCGCATTTCCTTGGGGAACTTATCATAGTCTTTTTAGTTTTATTTATCGGAAAGAAGGATACTTTTATTATTACCGTAACTTTGATTTTACTTGATACAAATACAAAGTTTTGATTACGAAACTTTCCTTGTGACCGGATCTTTTTATGCTCTCTTGGAACCGACAACTTATCAATCTTCATGCTATTACTAACACTTATGACTGAGCCGCACTTGCTTTTCAAAAGAAATTTAAACTCTCATGCCTGAGACTAGCCAATAGAAGAAAGAGCCACAAGCAAGCCATAGCAGCATCCTTTTTCTTCGCTTTCTTCAACAATGCGAATCTACCTCACTCCTCATCAGAACTCAAATACAAATTTTTAGTATCATCTGGTTCTATTTCCTCACTACAGCAATAAAATGTGAAACCAATATTCATCATGAAACTTCAGACACTGATGATTGTGAGGGAAGAGAGACGACGTAGGCTGATTCAAAGTGAACAGAAAACCAACAAAAGAATGGAAATTCATTCTTCTAAACAGGAGGTCTAGAGCCACCTTCCTCTAGGGGGCATCCTCACGATCCTGCTCTTTATCCTTTCTTCTTATCCTCATCTTCCGAATCGTCAAGTGAGCAAGACTACATAATAAGAGAATGCGGGAATGGATCTGAGACTGATGGCTGACCGGCCTGCACCCACCGAACCCTTAGCCCTTGCTTCAATTAGAGCAACATACGAATCTGCAGAAGCATCTAATAGCGATTCTTAGAATCAGTTCGGAATGAATGCTATACTTTTTCTTCCCCACTCATCTTATTAAGCCTTTTTCTTAGCCCGCTTAGCTTCCGTGCCCAGATAGACTTTTACTATACTATAAAAGAGAGCTAGATGATCTGTTATCAAGTGAGAAGAAAGGCAGGTCCAGAATGCCGTTGATAGGCCTAAGTCCCTCACCTAGAGTCATCGTCGGAGGAAAATCGGTAACCTAACCTACAGGAGTAGAAAATGAAGTAGGTCCAGGTATGATCAAGCTCTGTCGTGAGCCGGTGCTTGAACCGTGGTTGAGGCTGCCGATGCCTCTCACATTAGCTCCCGGCCGCTAAAAATAAGGCTAGGCTTGCGAGCCCGCCTTCCCTAATGAGAAAGAAAACTAGAACTATTATAGCCTTTACTATAAGCTGGGAACTCTTTCTGACTAAAGAAAAAAAGGAAGCAAAGCTATATTTCGATCCAAGCCCTAGGTTTGGCTCACGCCCGGAAACCTATAGTACAAGGGTCGGTGGAGGGGACCCTGAGACCTATGGGATGAGAAGGAGGACTGAGAAGGCAAGACGGATATCAAAGGATTCTCTTCGGTCAGGGCTTATATAGGCTCTTCAAGACGAATGGTATCGATGCACTGCTCTCAGGCGAGATTGAACACGAAAAAGGTGCGGTGCATCAAGGCGTGAATAAGGAAGAAGTCACCTTTGTCGGTTTTCAAATTGAGGACCAACTGTGCTCCGAAAGTGAGAGAAGAGATCTGACTCACCGACATCCACATCAAGAGAAACAGACGAAGCAGCTCAAGCAGAGCTAGAAACGGAAGCCGAAGCAGCATCTTCTTCCTTTTTCCATACAGAGAAAGCTTATAAGGCCTTTATTTTCTTTCTTTTATTTTACTTCCTTAGAAGAAATTGGAAGAAAACCGTAGCGAAACGGTTGAACCTTAGCGAAGTATTTTTGGTTCATTACAACCTGATCCTATTCAGAATCGGAGAATAGGAACGAAGTAGCTCGCCTAAAGAGGAACTACAATGATTCTTTACTTCGATCAAGAAAGAGCTTTCTCAATAGAGTTGCTTACTACGAAAAGAAAGATGCCCCACTAGTCTGATTAGATGAATCACTAGCCCTTACTCTCAGTCACTGATTCAAGAACGAATACCGAGACAGCCGTTCCCTTGCCGGTCTACTGCCTGATGGCTTTACATCGCTAAAGAATCTGTAATGGACAGCAAGAACTCTGAATCAAGAAAAGTACCAAATCGATTGGAAATGTACGCTCCTGTGGGAGTCGAACCCACCGCATAGGTGCCTTGTTCTACCGAGAGATGAACTAAGGTAAGGAGCGGCAACCCCTACATCAGTTCTTTGTACCACCCGGAAGGGCACGAGAGAAAAAACAAAACCAATAAAAAAAAGATCAGACGAGACGGAATTGGTAACGTGAACGTCTTTTCGTCTTCTTGCCTGAGTTTCATATAAAAAAACCTGGCTTTCCAAAAAAAGAAGTACTGATTGAGACAGGCTTCCCCTTTTCTGATGGCTATCCCTAGTCTCTTACTTACAGTACAGAATTTCTTGTCTACTGGCTGGAAACTTGAAAGGCTTACCACTGGATCGAAGGCAGAAGAACTTTTAGGATTGGCTAGAGGGGAACTATGAACTACTCCCCCAATCCCATTGGCTGCACGGGAACCCTATGTTATTAGAAAGTCTTCATTCATTCTGAATCTTTTAGAATATCGCTTATTACGGGTATCTTTCAAATTCAATTTACTATATATGTATCTTTCCATATGAGCTATTCCCTTTGCTTTCAATCTGTCTTGTGCCACTCCAGCTTTCACTCAAGCCATTCTTTGCCTGTCGACCCTCACTCTTCCTCTTGCTTCCTTAGTCTCGAGCATAAAGAAGGCACCGAAAAACTGGTGGGAAAGGAAAGGTATACTTTTCACAGCCGACAAGCTTTCATTTAAGCCCTAAAGAACTAGCTTCCTGGCGGACTTACTCACTCGATCACCGGCTTTCAGAGGATTCCCCCACTTAAGAATAAAGGGGCATAGACTACGAAAGGGCTACGTTCACTTGATGAACGGTAAAAGGTATTATATTACATAACGAGAGCATACGAGCGGAATACGATACTATAGAGCTTTCCGAAAGTTTGAGCTGAAGGGTAATAGCGCCCTCTATCAAGCTATTGGAATTGGCTGGAACTTTCTATACCAAAAAGGGACGGGCTAGGGGGAGGTTTGATGCAATAGAGATCTTTCATAGATGGATACCGATATGATCTTATTGATACGAGAATTCCGACTGCCTCAAAGGGCTTTGAGACTGAGACTGATGCATGCACTCTTTTCTTTATCCGTGGAATGATTACACTTGCATCAATCCGCCTTCTTTCGGCTCCTGTTTATGAAAGCTGAGGTTCCATTTGGAGAGCTATTGGATGAACGAGGAAAGAAAGAAGAGTTCTGAGATTGGATCACAGACATAGTGGGCGGTTCTATTCTAATCTAAAAGGAAACCCCATTTCATTGATATACGCACTGGTACGAGAAAGCACGAAAAGGTAATGACGAGCGTAGAAGCGAAAGAACAACCTGGTTTGAAACGGAAATCTTTTAGCAGGGGGGCAAGACGACCAAGAATAAGAAAGGGCTTTTTCCTTTACGCGGGGGTGATTTTGAAAGACTTCTATCCTCTTTATTTCGATCACCTCTTGGGGCGCATTCCAATCTTCTTCCAGCGATAGACTGGATTTTTTCATCTTTTTCTCGTCTTGTAGTTGTAGCAGTTGCAGTTATAGTAAAAAAATAACAAGATTGCACAACCATCTTGTCATTGGAAATTGTTCGTTCATAAGAACAACCCTCCTCTAACGAATAAGAAAGAACCCTTTTCTATCGAGTTCACCACCTGATAACTTAAAAGTTACACTTACTTGTTCGACACTGGATTTCTATCCCGGAACATCAGCTCTCACAATCCCGTATCCGTCTAACAAAACAAAACCAAAAGTTTGAGGGTAGGCACATGCATTCCCTTCTAAATCTCTCAAGATAGGATGTCCTAACCACCCGGACAGCTATGAAATCTCCGTTGTCCATTGATCCCGCTCTGAAGAATCCTCCCTTCGCCGGATTATTAGCGATGCGAAAAAACTTGTTTCTCGGTTTAGACTAAGCTTCCGATAAGAATAGTTGATTGATGTTGAGATATCTTCATTGGATTGGAACAGCTGTTTTGATAGGATTTGGATTTATCGTGGGTTACCGAGATCGCTTCCTGGATGGAAGTCGGGAATGAATCGGAGAGATCCGCAAACCAATGAATGGTGAAAGAGGTAGCTAGAAAAGCTAGCACAACTAGCCGATGTTCGTTTGACGGATGCCGGGCACTTGCTAACGAACGGAAACCAAACTGAACAGTGAAAGATCTTGGGGGTTTAGCCTGCGAGCGAATGGAAGAAAAATGACACGAAGCTGGATATGAGTAGATGTTTTTGGTCGAAAACGTCTTTCATTCACAATGAAACAGAATGGTCTCGCTCGATGCGTCATTTTATGATGTGTATTTTCATATTAAGAGTTCTTAAAAGAACTCAACTCAAAGCCCAACCGTCAAAAGGATGCTACAATGTTCGAAATTATCAACTTAACACGCCCCCTTACTTCCTTCGTGACCTCCCATCCCACTACTTCATCTACCGAAATGATTAGGCAGATCTCCTTTTTTCTAGCATTAAACCTGCTCATGATCCTTAGGCTATAGAGCATGGAGCAGACAGAGAGATGAAAGGACCACCTTCTCCTGCTTGCTTGATCGGAATCTATTTACATTTAGAATAGCTGAAGTGCTACTTCACTTCACTTAGTAGTTGAAACTCGGAGAGACAGAGAGAGTCCTCTCTCATACTTGCCAATTCCCTTGCTGATCAGCAAGGGAAGCAGTTGGCAGGAACCAACCTTAGTTGCCCCTCGGTAGAGTGAGTCTACTTAGCGAACTGGCAGGACGCAGAGATCGATTGATCAATATGCATATCGAGAGTTGATGGTTGACCGCCGCCCCCCTTGTCCTGTCCTGGGGGCTCCCCGGCCGGGGAGGCAAAGGGGATTGCTATCGTCACCCTTTCTCCCGGAAAAGAGAAAAAGTGACTAACTTTTTTTCTTTTCGGTTGGTTGGTCCAAAGAACGAGAGTCAGCTTCCTTAAGTCCGTTCTTCCTCAGTAGCTCAGTGGTAGAGCGGTCGGCTGTTAACTGACTGGTCGTAGGTTCGAATCCTACTTGGGGAGATTTGATTCATTCTGAATTCGAATTGATAGTTATCGCTTTTCTGACCCTGTCCTTCTCCTTTTTCTTTTCTAAAGACGCAGCAGAATCGTCAAACGGGACATAAAAAGTGGGAAGTTGATTGTAGGATTTCTATTCCTCACTCTCGTATAGGTGAACTTGGTTCGTTCAATGAAAAGGATCCACTGGGAATGAATGGGAAGACTGGGGTAGTATCTTCATTAGCCGGAAGGAATTAGTCTCCACTAGCGTAATTCGAAGAACGAACAAGAAAAGGCGTCACTGTTTAGGTAGGAGGATGGATGGATGTGGTCCAATGGCTAAAGCTCTGCCAGCTTCTTGTAGACTGGCAGTCTCCGAGAGGAACCTTAACCCCCCGGGGGGAGGCCGGGTGGGATGGTATACTTTTTTTTCGCCACAAGTGGGAACTCAGTCCTTGGTAAGACACAAGGGGGGAAGGAAGATCTTCACTCATTCATTTTCATTAAGTGCCTGCGGTGAGACGCGACCCACAACAAACGAAGGGGGTGGAGGGAGACCGAAGAAGGAACAATTGTCTTGAATGCTACGCTGGGATCAGCAGCTTCCAGTGAAGACAAAATGAGTCGGGCAGGAAGAGGAAGATCGTGCGGGGAAAACGGGGTTCGAACCCGCGACTTCTGGCGTGACAGACCAGCACTCTAACCAACTGAGCTATTTCCCCCTTTCGTAACTACTGTCGATTCAACAGTCACCTACCGGTTACCTTTGTAACTATACCAAAACCAAAGTAGCTGTACAACAGAATGCCCTTCGCCTTTAGTACTTTTTTTTTCTTTTGACGACAAAGAAATGGCTCTGCTCGCTTAGACTCGGGGCTCCGCGCTCTATCAGCTATCAGTTAGTTGGCGCTACGCGCGACTTCAGTTGACAA
The DNA here is from genome assembly GCF_902167145.1 of Zea mays. Classification (NCBI taxonomy): domain Eukaryota; kingdom Viridiplantae; phylum Streptophyta; class Magnoliopsida; order Poales; family Poaceae; genus Zea; species Zea mays. The sequence goes on along the minus strand of NW_023366828.1, from coordinate 47,523 downwards.
AAGCGAACAAGATAGCGCTAGCGCCCGCGGAGAACTTTCGTTTGTTCGCCTTCTAAAAGGCCTACTGACCTGCCGGTGAAAAGCCGGTTACAAAATAAATAATAAGACGTAGGTAGTGCAAAAGTACCAAAACAACTGAAGCCTACATCCCACTACGTCTGGGTTCCCCCTTCCTATGAACCTTGAGTCAGAGGTCTTACCTTGAGTCAATAGGTAGGGTCAACTATACCAAACCAAAGTGGAAGGGCCACTATCTAAGCTATTAGTGGGCTGGTTTGAACTATTGATTTACTGAATCGAGTGAAGCTGTGTTGCGTAACAAGACTATAGGTCGCCAAGGCCTAGAAGTACAAGTGGTCGCCCTAACGGCCACTCTCAAACTCACTACTTGAGTGACGAAAGTCACTTAGCTTCTTTAATAGGGCTTGCCCTCCGGGGCCCCGGGAAGAGGAAGAAGGAGATAGAGCAAAGGGTCTCCTCTTTCTGTCCGCTCTTCCCGGCATGTAGAGATCCGATTGGGCTTATAGTTTAATTGGTTGAAACGTACCGCTCATAACGGTGATATTGTAGGTTCGAGCCCTACTAAGCCCATCTGACCTGCTTAATCAATGACTCCGGTAGTCACCTGAACCACTCTCTCGGATAGCCCACAGCCTCTCTTCTGGATGCGAAAGAAGATTCGATCAACGTACAAGGTTTGCCTTCTTGTGATGTGAGAAGGAGGGTTCTTAATTGTGTTCTCAGTGCAAAAGGAGTCTGGTTCAGTGAGTCTGAAGAGAGAGAAGATCAGTAGAGCAGTTCGGGGCTTTGGGATTTGCCTGATCGACCCCTACCAGTGTATTAAATGAAGATTGACATTCGTATGTACAATTTACCGGTTCTTCCTCCCGAATTGAGACCCATTGTTTATAGGTCTGGGGATAAAGTAAAGTATCGTAAAGTTAAGTTAAGTATCGTAAAGTAGTTGACAAAGCAAGTAGGAATAGGTCATGTCACAGATAGGCAAGTATAGAAGCAGGAGAAGCTGATAGACATTTGTGAATAGCAAGGCCAAGCTGTATACATATAAGCATTTTAAGGAGTTGTTTGTTGGCATATGGTTTGTTGTCACCACGGGATGCTTATTGTTGAGAAACATAAAAAAGGTAGGCATATTGTTCAGTTCACGTTTAGGTCAGTATAGAAGTAAAGCACGAGATAGGTGTTTACAAGCTAGCTAGGGTTTCTAATAGGTATAAAAGGGTAAGCTAATAACCAAGTAGTAGGGATAGGTCAACGCAAGTCACGGGTAGCCAAGAGAGACGTATTTAAGACTTTTAGTTCCAGGATAGGCAGTCATGTCAAGTAAAGTATAGCTTAGATAGTTCCTATAGAAGTATAGCTAGCCAAGTGACTAGGTTTAGCGGAGATAGAAATAGCGGGCGAGATATCAGGAGACAGGACTAGGACTTTGAACGAAGCAGGAATCTTGTCCTTTCTTTCCGCCCACCCAACTATAATAAGAGTTAGAAAGCTCAATCCAAGACATGAAAGCGGATAACCAAGGTAGTGTAGTCATTGGTTGGAGGGATTCGCCTACTGGTGGGAGGCTGGGAAAACATATTCAATCTCGTAGTGAGGAATGCATTTGAAGAGGGATGAAGGAGAGTTTCTGATTGAACTCCACCACACTGTTTGAATTAGAACTGGTTGCGGTTGCAGTTTGGGAAGGAGAGAAACCATTGCTCCTAGGTTTAGGGCTCAAGAGGGCACAATTTTCTTTTATGGTGGTATTCTTTTCTTTTCCTCTTACCTCCCGCTCCGTGGATCTGTGCTACAGCTCTACCTAGGATGACCTTCTATTATCATGTTATGTCCCTCAGCTCCCCATGTGGAGTCACAACCTACGTGCTATATCTGGAACATGAAAAGTGGTTTTCTAGAGCAGATTAGAATTTCTTCACCGTATCGTATGAGGTAGTACTAGCTTTCATCTCATCTGATGTTCGCCTAGTCCTAAGCAGCAACAAAGATTAGATAATCTGTAATATTGAAAATGGAAAGAGAAGGGATGCAAGGGTATCCCTTCTCTTTCTTTTTTTCTTCTGCTAATCCGGCTTGGCTTGGCCCTGCTCTTTACTGAACTTCAACAACAACCTGATCCCTATCTGTTAATCCGATTCGTGGCCCTGCTGCTTTCGTTGCTAGCACTTCCGTTTTCTTCGAAGGGCTGGCTTTCCTATGAATTGGAATTCCTTGCTTCTTGCTAAAACCGTGCCTCCTTTCCGAGTTCCTGCTTTCAAACTAGTACCCACCCAGATGAAAGGAGAGTACGGCTGAAGGCAGGGCCAGTCAGTGCATTTTCTTGCTTTTTCACACTAGGATGCTTTGCTTGACAAGGGCTATCGTTGCAAGCGTTCCTCTTTCAATTCAAAGTATCACGAGCAAAGAACATTTGTAACTAGTTTTCCTCCGTCCACCATGGAATGAAGATGATCAAATCAAGGATTTGAAAGGGAAGTAGGGTTTACTACTTGCCAACCAGGAAGGTAGGACTTACTCGGATAGGGAGCTCGGGGAGCAAGCAGTAGAAAAGCAAAATAGCGAAGACAGGGAAATGGGGGAAGGGGAAGTTCTTGGTTGAGTGCGGTTGTTCTCCGATAATCCGGTTGAGAACTTTTCCAGCGATGCAGAGGAGAGATCATTTACAAAGAAAGCTATGACTAGGCTAGGATATTCTTCATAAAGATACTCTGGACAGGATCATCGATTCGCTTCCATGGTTGAAAGTAGTGGGACTGCCACATAATACAATGAAAATGAATTCATTCTCGGTTGAGCAGGAGATTCTGATCCAGAAGATGCCGCAGAAGACTTTGAAACGGTTACAAATGGATTGGCTCACTCCGCTCTAGATTTGGTTATGCCAGCCATAGGCAAAAGTGAGAAACCTCACCCTCGGGAGAAAGGAATATGCCTCCTACTAGAAGCGTTGGCCAAGGAAATACCCCCGTATGAGCTGCTTTCGGCAATGGGTGCTGCGGTCAACTAGACCAAAGAGGAAGGGCTACTACCTCCAGCTCCAGTTATTAGTGGGCTTTTTTCTCTATGGGAATACTTAATCGAATTCAGCCGTTTTTCCGAAGAAAGAAGACTCCTCTCTATGGGGCAAGGCATAGAAGTACAAGTGGGAAAACGAGGAATGGGGCGTCAAACTGTTGGAAATAAATGGGTTAGTTAAGTGCAAAGCTGATGGGTCTGTCGATAGATAGTTGGCTCGCTTAGTAGCAAAGGGATCCGGGTAGGTAGATTAGAATGAGACATTCGTTGAAAGAAAGGCCTAGTCTGACGCTTCCTAATTGAATGAACTGATCGAACTTCTTTTCTTCACTCCAAAGCAAGGAGATTATATGATAATCAGCACCAACGATTTGAAGGCCAGGATGAAGTAATATCCCTTACGGGAATCGAACCCGTGTCTTCGACATGAAAAGACGATGTCCTAACCACTGGACGAAAGGGACCAAAAAGCAATTCTTCATATACCTAAGAAAAGAGAAGAGAATAGAAGTGGTTCCTTTTCTTTCTATACGAAATTCGACGATTTCGTTTGTGTTCATGTTGGCGATTTCAGATGTGAATGAGGCCGGTCGTCTCCCCTTCCTACGGGTTCCCAGTGACACATCAACCACGCCCCTTCCTTTTCTCCGATCATAAATAACCTGATCTCTTTCTTTGTCTTTCATCCCCTTCTTTCTAATTCAAAAAAGAAAGGGGGGGCGGTAAGGCGCCTATGGTTTGACAGGCAGGCTCGCAACTTACAAAGGGCACTCGCTGCTCGCAGGCCTGCTCTTTCTATTATGATTTCTATGTCTATGAAAGCTCCTTTGACTCCAGCCCCATAAGCTATTCTTTCACCAGCACCTACGAGACGACTATTGCTATTATTTTGCATTGCCATTCTTCTGGATACTTCGAGGGGATCTGTAAAGAGAAGAAATGGACAAAAAAATGAGCTAAAGCCAAGCGAACAACTCGAGTGAAAAAGCCAGGAAAGAAAAGCTCTAACTTGAGTAAAAAAGCCAATAACCAAGATAAAAAAAGCTCGGCGAGCGAGTAGGTTAGGTAAAAGACACTAAGCTAAGATTAAAGGTAAGTAACTAGTATCGATCCACGGGAGCAAGGAACAAGAAAGGTCTTGAGCTGCCAAGAAGAATGTACCTGGGTCGGGAGCAGGGGTTGGTGGAACAACTGGACAAGCCTAAGTATCTAGCTTTGCTCACCTTGTTGAAACTAGCCCCGTTGCAATAGAGAAATCCTTTCCCGTTGAGAATGAACAGCTTTACCATTCCACTGTCTTTGCTGGAACTGCTGTCCTCACTGAACTAACTGCCCGTTTCACTTGTCCCGTAGCTGGCTTGGAATAAGAAAAGTCTTTTCTTCCTTCCCCGAAAGGAAGAGTTTTGGGCTTAAGGCATAATTGCTCTATTGCGGCTACCCTTGCTATGTTATCCGATGCTGTTCACAAAGCGGCTCTTACTATAGCTATAGACCCGGCTATCTCCGAGTTGAAATTGAACCCAGCCCCGTCCATCAATCCAGAGCTCAAGACAACCGCGATACTTAAATCGCTCAAATAGCCAGCCACCTTAGACGGACACAGCCATTAGAAGAAGAAACGGAAACTCGATGGAGTACCAGAGATCCTCGACAAAGAAAGTCCCGATTCGAGGAACGGAATACATTTCCTTGATTGAAAAGACCGGTAAGAGAAAAGAAAGTAAGCATAGTCTTCTGAAAAGACCGGGAACCGTTTGATTTTCCGTCAACGAAGAACAAAAAGTAACGCTGTGCAAACTCATCTGATCCCTGTTTGGGACTTCTTCTTCATGTCACGAGCCGGAATCGAACCGTAAAATGATCATTCATTCAAAGTAGACTTTTGTCATAGGGCAAAGGAGCTTAGAAGGGTGATGTAGGGAAGTCGTAAGGGATGACCTTAGATGTTGTATGACGGAACGATGACTTAATGCTTCCATTTTTGCTTGAGAAATGACGTAGGTGATAGACTCACTCCTTCTTTCCATTTTTGATTGAGAAAGCGTCTGGCCCAAAGAGGTCTACAGTAGTGCCTTGCGAGGTCGTAGACCCGGTAACCCATCGTTCGCCTAAGATCGAAAATGCGATGTGACATCACTCTTCATTCAGTTCAGTCCATTTGCTTAACACATGCATGTCCAAAGAGATGGCGATGATCTGTCAAATCGAGATTGTGTGGGTGTTCAGTGGATCAAACCCTGTATTAATGGTTCTGGCAGGCTGCTGGCGTGGGACTTCTTTCGCTGGGCCCTTTGGACTCTAAATCCTTCCGGAGTGAGTGGTTCGATTCCACTCTCAGAACGATCAAGTCATTCCGAAAGAAAATGCAAGTGAAACGAGACGAGAATCAAATAAAATTGTAGGCTTATTTCCTAAAAGCGGTGGTTCTCGCCTCCCTGTGCCGCGGGGTGGGCGACTGCGGTTCGAGTCTTTTTCGATCGGGTAGATCCATACCATATGTTCCGGGGGGGAGACGAGGTGTAGCGCAGTCTGGTCAGCGCATCTGTTTTGGGTACAGAGGGCCATAGGTTCGAATCCTGTCACCTTGATGTGGTATTCACAGGGGCCGAAGTGCAAAGCCCCGTAGCCTATCCGTGGTCGGGAAGGCAGGCGAAAAGCACGCACCAAAAAAAAAGAAAGCTATAATTTTCTTTTTTTCTTTTCTTCTTTCGTGTTTGAAACCCATTATCAGGCTTTTGCTTTTGATATTCTATATCTATCTAATATTATAAAGCTATTTCACTGGTTTGATTTACATACCTCAGTCATGTTATTTGTCTAGCCTTCAATCAGAATAGCCTCTCCACCGGTTCCGAAGATTCTTTCGGCATCAATGTGCTTTTGGAATCTTCCTATGAAACAAATAACATTCAGGAACTGTTTAGGACAGAACAGGCCGCAGATCAGTAGAAAGCGAGCTTTTTTCGCGTATAGCCAAGCCAACCTCGAAGCCCAATTAGCGCACGGGCCCTCAACTCAACCCTGGCGAGTACGCTAACTTGGTCAGGGAGCATTTAGACGGTGCAGTTAGTATTGACCACTACCGCCAAGTCCATAATTCCTAAATTGATGAAGTACACATAATGGAGCTCAAAAGCCGATTACAAAATATACTTTTTTAGCATCTTGAAACCGCACATAATAAATATTATGAATGAATCACCTTACAATAACATACGAGAGACTGCTTTCGATTTTTTCGAACAACAAGTCGAACCCAATGAACAATTCCATTCAAAGGAATGTTCTAGAGGGGGCCCTTTTCCGCTATATTCGCGATATTGAACAAAATGGAAGAAATTCTTCACGATTTCTAGAGTTCCGGGATTACTTCACTGATATCGATTTTTTCCTAAGCACGGCCTCTACTCTAGGTTAGTTCAAAGTGTAGTACAACGAACTATCGATACACCGAAAACGAGTAAAGATGGGTACATAAAATGAAGACATCGTGGATTACCCAAATTGGGACGACGATAGGACATTTCACTTTCTTTCGCAATATTTCTGATCATGACTCAACCACTAGGAAAGGGGATTGCTTACTCTCAGCCACGTTTTTCGCTTATGCTTAGTCAAGTGAGGATTCCATTCGAAGTAACGTAACAGGAGCACCATCTTCAAAACTTCTCGGGATCCGGAGTTTATCGAGAAAAGGTCCCATCCTTCAATATCATGATTGGGTCAACCAGGCCAGATCATAAGTTCAATAGTTTGATCGGGTCGACCAGGTCAGGCCCGATCATGAGTGAATAGAAAATCGAAAACGTACATAGCTGTTCCAGCGGAAATACTTTGTTTAATTCTACCACTTCTACTAGGAGTAGCCTTTTTAGTGCTAGCTGAACGTAAAGTAATGGCTTTTGTGCAACGTCGAAAGGGTCCTGATGTAGTGGGATCGTTCGGATTGTTACAACCTCTAGCAGATGGTTTTAAATTGATTCTAAAAGAACCTATTTCACCAAGTAGTGCTAATTTCTCCCTTTTTAGAATGGCTCCAGTGGCTACATTTATGTTAAGTCTGGTCGCTTGGGCCGTTGTACCTTTTGATTATGGTATGGTATTGTCAGATCCGAACATAGGGCTACTTTATTTGTTTGCCATATCTTCGCTAGGTGTTTATGGAATAATTATAGCAGGTTGGTCTAGTAAGACGGGGGGCGGCCGTTCGGTCGCCTATGATATACGGACCAATTGGTCAAAAATGGGTTTGTGCCGCAGGTGTTGAACGATCTACTCTACACAGGTGTGGGCTTACAGGGCTAGGGCTCATAAACCCTTTCTTTCATTGGGTCGGTCACTTTTCCGGGCCGGGATCGAGAAGTGGAAGTCATAAAAAATGATCTTCGCACCCGAAAGGTAGCTTGTCAAGCTGGTCTCACTATTGGAATGGAAATTCTAGCTTTCTTTTTGGCTCTTCTTCTTTGTCAACGCTACTAAGGACCTGACGGTTCGCCTACTTGATGAATGAAAGAACATGAGAAAGGGTTCTAAAAGAAAAGGCGACGAAAGTATACTACACTACACTACAGTACAGTCAAAGTCAGCGGCTGAGTGCCTCGCCTACTATTTTTTGTAGGCGAGCGAGTTAGAGAAGAGGCTTAGGGATAAGAGAGTGTCGGTGCGTACGTAGCCTTCATTCTACTACGCTACACAAAGTCACTTAGCTCGACGTTAATTAAGAGAGTAAAGGAGGAATACCCTACATAGAAGAACCGCTGTTCGCTTACAAAGGTATAACCTTTCGCTCCCCGGGGCAAAGCTGCTTCGCACCACTGATAGACGACTACTTAATTAAGATTCCATTTCAAAGGCGCTACTTTGTTTCGCAAGCCTTTGTCATTGTCAGTCAACTAAGGTTGGCCCTCGGCCCCCTGCGAATCCGTAAATCAGAGAGCATGCCGCAAAAAAAAGGATGGTCCCCTATGCATTGAATTCTTTCCGGAACGAAAAGAATTCAAGTACCTGACCCCCCCATCATGGTGAACCTCTCCTTGTGATCGGGATGAGGTAGATGCCTCCCAGCCGGGGGGCGGATCGAATCGGAGTTTCCTTAGGTAGCCACCGACCTACAGTTCTCCTTAAACTTCTGTGCTTGGTGGAAAAGAAGCGAACAAAGGTACGCTCGCTTGCTGTCTTGTTCTCTGCCGCGGACTGGGATCGCTCGCCAGCTAGGCCCTCTAGAAAAAAGTTGGAGCAACATTGTATGAGAACATATTACCCATCTTCGGGGACAAGGGGCGGAACGACCTCTCGATCTACTTACTGCAGCCCAGGACGGGCGTCGTCGTCTAGGCGTGACTTCTTGTTTTGATCTCCCCTACGCCTAGGACGTTGTCTGGGCCAAGAGCCATAGTTAGTTGCTGTTTCCATTTGGTTCTTCTTTCTCGTTGTTGATACCGGCAAGACCCAGCCAGATGATGATGTCTGCTGGTTGGTAGTGAGAGGACTCTTAGTACCCGCAAAAAAAAGGGCGCTGGTCATGTGATTTAGTTTCTTGCTCTCCCTTAGCAGCGGGAAAGGAGTCTATCTATCTGCCTAGCTTTGGTAGATTTCCCCCAACGCAATTCAAAAACGGAAATTCCACGAATCCCTGAGGTGGATAAGCCCGACGACTCAGCAGCAGTGCGGAATTGAGTTTCTGGTCCGGTGGATCTGATCTATTCTATTCTGGGGCAATACATACCAAAAGGTTCGAAAGAAGGAAGGCGCAGTATATAACCAACCCGCCCATAGCCGGTCTAACTGCTGAGAGAGAAAAGTGCTTTTCTTTCCCTAAGAGTCCTCGAGTACACACAGCTATTGCTGATCCTTTGCGAGATCAGGATGAGACCCTTCAGAATTTCTAATCAATCCATGTTAGGTCAACATCGAGACAGAGCATCTCAGTTGGCTCTGTCAAGGAAGTGAAACAGGCATTCCTAGGTTGAGGTTACCATAGGATTGACCCTCAGTCAGGCCTCCGATTCCAAGGAGTTGATTCAGCAAGTTCCCCGTGCTACCCCGCGGGAAGTCTAATCGGATCAATCGGTGGTTCCGTAATGAGTAGTCGAATACACATTGAGGGGGCCTTGCCTCCTCCTTCCCGCCCACACCTTCATTCTTTTCCTCCTCTGATCTTAGAAAGCCAAGAGACTTGAATTTAAGGCTTCAACAGTTATAATTATACGAATTCTACATACTAATTCGAATTAGCCAATAAATTAGCTATCATCTTTTCAATATAAATTATTGCAATATCAATGAATTGCAAAAATGCAATATTCAATAAGTAAAAAACAATACTCTGAAATAACCTACTAAAAAAAGGATATTATTAAACACTAATAAGAAAATAAGATTTGATTTCTATTCATCTTAATGTTTCTTATTATTATATATGCCCCTTTGTTTAGGGGATTCTATGTCTAATTATTCCAAAAATTGGATTGATTGATACGAGTTGATTTCCTGTTACGATGGATGGAAGAAAGAATGGATAGTCCAATAGCTGCTTCAGCAGCCGCAAGGGCTATAACAAAAATGGCGAAAATGTAGTTGTGGAAGTAGTCTTGCCCACTTTGCCTTACGCTCATAGAGATCTATAAGTATCCCTCTTGTCTAAGTAGGTAAGTACGCTCTGCCCAGTACTTTGGCATTAAAGCCTGAGTCCTTTGACCTTCTTTCTTGAATGTTCTGGAATCCCAAAGTTAGAATTGAATGCAAAGAAAGAAAGTGAATTCCAAGTGAATCACGAAAGAAGCAAAGCCGTAACTCGCTTCCGCCGGCAAGTAGGCATGAAAAGTAAACAATGGTGACCCCTCTTGCATCTCCTCCTTCAAAACCCTATCCTCGATCAATGGTATTGGAATTTGAGCCCAGACAAAGCTTTTCTCCTCAGGAATTTCATTAATGAATTTTATTATCTTGATAGACCGATGAGCTATAATGTCTCTGGGTAGGGGGGCCCGCCTGGATCTATGATCGTCAATATTGGGGTGCTATCATAAGGTGGTTAGATCTCAACCAAGTAAAGGGCGCCCCTGAGGACGTAGACTTAAACTAGGGGGCTGAGATTGTCTGCTGAGAAGCTCTGGAATGATAGAGAAGGCAAAGGATGCTAGTACTGGACGAGTAGTAAGAAAAAAGAGTTCCTGCTGTCCAACTACCCGATTCGTTAAAGTAGCACTGGTAAATGCGTAGATAGCTGTCCAACTAGTCTATTCGAGAAAGTAAATAGCAACGGAGACATACTACTAGCACAGGTCGCGGGAAGGAAACCCGGGGAGGAGGATGAGATAGCTTGGTGGGTTTGTTTGTAACAACTAGCAATACTCGTTCGGTTTCAAAAGTAGAGCTATAAGACCGGGTAAGCAATAGGAAAGAAATGTAGTTGTAGTATAGTACTGTACAACACAACTAGCACAGGAAAACTATTCGAATCGCTTGTAACAGCAAGCCGGAGCTAGCCTAAAAGAATTCCATATCTGAGCGTTCTAGTCATTCCTGCGAAACTAGAAGCTACTACTCGTTCCAAGGGTGGAGGAGAAGTATCCGTCTTGTTCTTACGCCGACGATGTCTGGTTTATATTTCATAATAGAAGAGGTGGATTGGATAGTTTATATCATGGAGAAATGTGCCTATCTCTCGATCAAATAGTAATCGGATTGTAAGAAAGAAGTTATGGTAGTTTTGACTTAGGGGCCTACTGCCTATTAAGAACCTGGAGTGAACCTTATTTATTTTTGGGGAGAAATGACTCTTGTGAATTGTAGAAGCAATAGCATGTACAAAGCTAGGTTGATCTACAAAGATAAAGAAGAAATAGACCTACCTTTCCAACTATCTTTTGAAAACACTAAGCAGGGATCAAAGCACTATTAATAGGTCCTCCTGAAGTAATCCTTAACAGTTGTGAAATAATGGCTTTTCTAACCAACAGGTCTATTGTTTCAGCCAGTAATCCAACCAACAACTGAAGTTTTTCCCATCCCAAGTCTAAAGATAGAGATGAACCCTCTGCTGTTCAAGATTGGCTTAGTGTTAAATCATCCACTGCTCTCTTTCCTCTTGTTTTTGGTGAATTATCAGTGTGCAGATGAATTCAATCCACTGCTATTGAAGAAGCTTTTGGAGGCATATCCTCTCTTGTCTTGTCGGACTAAGAGCTCTTGTCTCTTTCTTTTCCCACGGTAACTAGAGATTGAATAATAGAAGCCAGATTCAATATCATAAGAAAATAGAGATTGTAGCGTAGAGTCAGGCTATCCCATGTTAGCAATAACAGCTTTGGGATCTTTCCTGTTAATGATGAATAGCTTGCCTCAACAGATAATCAGAATTCTTTCTATTCGCGGTATAACAACCGGAAAACGAATCGATCTAGATGCCCCACTCTTGCCTTGAAGGAATTGAATCATCAACTGACTTACTTGAGGAATAAATCAGCTGCTTTCGATTCTTGTCTATCGGATTCTATTGAGAAGAAGGGACAACCATCCATCCTCCCCGATAACGATAAGTGGTTGTCTACTTCCTTGAAGCCCTACTTCCCTAGAGAATTTATTTAAGCAAGTATTGGCGTAGGAGGTGCGAAACCACGGCAATGCAATGACAGATAGGGTTTTTGGAAAGCGGGTAAGGAGGCAGGTAAGTATTAGTCGGTGGATAGCTGTTTTGGAAGAACACTCGGATTAGGGGGAACCCCAAGCGCGAGCGAGGAAGTAAGAAAGTAAGAAGCTAGCAAGGGTTGTCAAACCAGCTAAGGATGTAGCTGTCATCAACCAGAAGCAAGTAAAGACGGGAAGCCCTCTACTCTAGTATTTCGCTTAGGAGGGGATGCCACCTCGGAGAGCAAGCCTGGTCTTGCAAATGAATTGAAATGAAGTAGTTGTTTATTTAAAAGCAAGGAAAGATAGCAGTTAAGGAATATCGGATCGGGTTGCTCGGGGAACAGGATCTTAATGATCAAAGAAGTGATTCAAAGAAAAGTGCCGGTAATGTAATGGTACTCCGCGCCATGGCTCTGGTACTTAGGAATGATTGGGTTGTCCCTTCACTCAGAAGATAGGGTTGTTTCTTGCTTTGGTTGAATCAACCCTTCACTCGGGCTAGACTCCTTCCTATTGATTCCCTTCTTCTATAGACAGACCCCCGGCTAGGGCAGCAGCGTTTTAAAGAAATACGAACAGTTTGGTTTTCAGTGAGCCCGCTTCTTATTCTTAGTGATAGGTTTCTAAAGTATCTATCGCTATGTGCCCCTCCCCGGAAAAAAACAAATAGGCTCGGGCAATTATCAGCTTAGGGACAGCAAGCGGATAGTAGATCTGGCTCCATCCCTTGAATCCGCTGTAACTGATAGAATCTTGTACGAGAGACCCGCAAATAAATAGGGAAACCCGCTTAAAACGCTTTTTAAGTAGAAGCTGAGCCATTACCTGCTAGCATATCTCCCCACCAGGACTCCCCCCAAAGCAAAGCTAAACCCGTTCTTTAATTCAATACCTAGAGACCCGAAAGCTCCAGTCCAAGTTGAGGCGCAGTAGGAGGGATTTCTGTCACCATTATTTATGGACCACGTAAACATACTTTTTTAGTTTAGATTCTTATGCTGGACCTGCAGCCCTAGCCTGGGACACCACTGTGCGACATAAAGATCGGATCAAGTTATGATTTTCTCATTAAGAAAGAGTACCCGAGAAGAATAGATATGATCCGGAAACACTCTTATTCGACGAGGCGTAGAGCGTTTTACTTTCTTCTTTACAATTTCCTTAATGCGCATGAATGAGAGATTACAGCACTTAGTATGAGCATATCGGCCTAGCTTCTTAGCCATAAGAATAGTTCTACCTACCAAGTCAACCCTACTCTTGCCCACAAGAAATTATTATTAGATACTCAATTCTTCATTGACTAGCCCCCCCAAGCAATTACCTATGCCCTCCCTAGCTTATCCATAAGATAAGAAGAGACATATCTGAATAGATAGTATTAGACCACTTCTCACAAGCCCAGTCATACATAAAGGAGGATTTCTTATAGGCAAAAAGAAAACACATCTATATCGGCGTCAAGAGTTACCCAAGTCCGAAGTAATGCGTCTTTCTATCTAGTCCAACATGCTTACCCAAGACCCAACTTCTTCACTACTTGACCTACTTTCTATAACTCCCAGACTCTGCTTATTATGCCCGAAGGAGCGTATTTAGACTGAATAAGTAAATAAGGCGCGGAGCGATAGAACATCTCTCAGTTCACTAAGGATGAAATACTCTTGCTAGCTTTCGATGAATGCCTCCAGTTTTGGAGTAGATATAGGCAAAATTTAGCAAGTAACATGGTTGCTGTCACAATTCCTTAATCTTCTCGGCTGGAATCTACAATGGGCTACGTACGCCCTTGTTTTTGAATCACGGAAATGCAGAGGTTTTAATTAGTGCTTACCTGCAGTCCACCCTTTCTTTGAACCTTGTAAATGATCGAATTTACAGATATGAACTGAGTGCCATTTGATGAGTAAGATCGAACAAGGGAGAGGGATATGGAAAGGATGAAGTAATGAAAGAGGAAGTCATTGCTAGTAGTAACGACTTGTCACGATCCATTGGTTCATATAGAATCCATGTCCTAGGTCTATCAAAAAACATTCTTTTCGCTAAGCGTATATAATAAAATAGAGTGAAAGGGTCCACCCCGAAACCAAGGGGGTACTAACTAACAGCTGAGTCCTCTCCGAACCGCAGGAGATAGTTGCCCATCATACGGCTCACCAACTTCACTTGCCTCTAAGGGGGGGCTCGCTCCGGGCAGGTTCGGATCACTTACTATACACGGCCCTACGAAGGGGTTAGGAGCGTTTTCAAGATGATTCTTTCTTTGTCGAGACGAAAAAGGAACCCATCTTTTCGATTGAAAAATGTGAGTCTGTTTTGCCCACTTTATCCATCCCCCTCTATAAAAATGATAAAAAAGGCATTTTAAATGCTTCTTATTCCCGTGTTTGATCTTATCCATCTCTGCCCCGCTTCCATGTGGGCAGAGACCCCTGTAGAGAATGAAGAGGAGCCAAGGATCTTACTCTCAAGAGTGCTTCGATAGGCTCCACTCTCTCCCCTGAATAAGTCAGGCTCCGTTAGCCTGGGCTGAGATGGGGATAACGAGTCGACGATTGAAGCCCCCAACGTTCTGCCAGACACTGGACAGGGGTAAGCTCTGTAAATGTGTAGAGCCAAGTGTAGTGTGGTGTAGTAGTAGGCACTTCTAGGCCCCTTCCCGGCTACTGGATCACTCCAGTGCTTCGGGTACTACGGACCCTCTGCCATCCATTGCAGCAGAGCCGTTTCATGAGCGGGGGGGCTAAGCGCAGTTCTTTGAATCAAAGGTTTCATGAAATCAAAATCGATTCTTTTTTAGATATCTGGATAGATGGATGGATCTATCTTTCTATTCAGATATCTTTTGCAATCAGCCCCAAATCCTTGATTTGGCCAGGAAACAAAGCACTGCTTTGGGCCCAGGAAGCGAAGCTGCTTCTCCTCCACACTTCTTTATTTCTCCGTGCCCCTTCCGCCTTCGCGCGCCATTGGCGCTTTGCTCTCCTCTTATTTCTTCATTGGAGGGTTCGGATGGACTTCGCCGTTCTTTCCCAACGAAAATGGAAAGGGCTGTATCACATCGAGATGTCGATTCGTTTTCCGCCCCAAATGAGATGGGGAATTAGTCACCTCTGTCCCTTCATCTTTATGAAAGGAATCGAGGCCCGGCTCGCGTCGTTCCAACAACCGACGGGGAGCACCCCAGTATACGATCGCGCGCAGTAACTGGGAGTCCTATTACACCTAAGGCCAACTTCCATTCACCAAACCCAGGTTCATCTCGTGTAGTGATTGTGGACTCGTACAAGGATATGGAGTCGACGGTTGATGTATCAGACTCGACCCTGTCTTTCGTAGCATGCATTCCCATCTGTGTTGCAACTGATTCGGTAAGCTACGTGTCCGGTGCACGGAAAACAGCCTTCGGTCTCCCAACCTTACTCATGGCAACCTTCCGGCCGCCCAACGACCTATAACGCTAGTCACTACTCCCACTGGGGCTAGGAAGTAAGCCCCACAACCCAAAGCGGCGAAGAACAAATAGAATTTGCTACAAAAGCCGGCTAACGGGGGTATTCCTGCGTATGAGAACATTGTAATGGAGAAGGTCATAGCCAAAATAGGATTCGTTTTGGCTAGAGCGCCCAAATCCGCTATATATTTGACACGGGTTTGCCGTAATGCTGGAACTATGGCGAATGCATCTATCGTCATTGATGCATAAATAAATATACCAATTAGTAGTGATTGAATTCCTTCTATGGTTCCACATGAGAAACCAGTACGAATATAACCTACATGTCCAATCGAACTATGAGCTAGAGGTCTTTTTACTTTCGTTTGGGCCATGGCGGCCAGTGCTCCTAAGATCATAGAAGCAATGCTGCAGAAAAAGAAGATTTGTTGTAATGTACCCCCATAGGAAGCAACAATAGAAACACGTGACATATTTGCAGAAATAGAGATTTTAGGCGCAATAGAAAGGAATGCTGTCACCGGGGTGGGTGAACCCTCATAGATATCAGGTGCCCACATATATAGAGTCAAAAGAGAGATTGAGTCCGAGGGGTTATTACTGGCCGACAACAATGACAAAGCTCTTATCCTTTATGAGGATGGCTGCCTTGAGGTGTGGAATTCAGAAGACATTTGATCATGGTATCCCTATTGTAAGAATACCCGCGAAGGTAAAGCTAGGTAGTAATTAGGTTCTAGGTAGAGTGAAGGCTCAAGCTAGGTTTCTTTTGTTCGCCATATCAGGTTGGCTTTAAGGCTGATAGCGATAGCGGGGAACTAGGGAGGTATGTTATTAGGTATTCCAAAGCTGAGGTGGTTGGACGATAACAAATAATGCAGTTTTCCTTCATCCCCCCGGAGGGCGAGCTCGGATTCATAAAGGGAAGGGATTGGTATCCTAGGTTGAATACATAGAATAAAAGGTGAAGAAAGGATAGAGTGATTGTAAGGAAAGGAATTGATACTATAGAACGTAAAAGAAATGTGCATTTTATTGAATGTATAGCCTACAAAGTGAGATCCTTGAAAGGAAGAGTAATACCAAGGAATGGATTCCGTATCTGGACAAGAGGGAGTTAGACTCTCTTTAAAGAGAAAATGATCATCAAGCGACGTTGAAGAGATAATGCTATTATACCTCGTGAGGACGGCTTAACCCTATTCCCTCAAGCAAGACTTAGTACAGCTAATGAATTAGTAACGAATAAAAGGTTGAGTGGGTGTTGGTGGTAGTACGTCCACACTAAAAGAGTATAGTTGCACAATTATCAACCACCTATTTTTGATCGTTCTATATCAATATTGATACTATATCAACATATAAGTCGGAATTCAAGTATCCACACTCAAGAAATAAAAAGAAAGCTAATCTTTGTTTCATGATGGATAGCTACTCTCGATAGAAGGGTAGAGGGAGGTAGCTAAGGTTGGTATTACGAGGAAGGTTGCTATTATTAGATAGAATTTTTTTAACTATATATCATATTCTTAACTAGGCTAACGCGGTAAAGGCAAAGGTTTGATAAAAGTAGACACAATAGTAGGGGAAAGATGTACTTCAATGAATTTATCTCCGTAATGTACAGTACATCCTTGAAGAAGGGAGAGTGCTGAAATAGATGCACCCAAGGCCTCACCCTTAATCTTTTCATCCAGTATGATAGGAGTACTCGGCTAGTATGATAGGTCTACTCGGCAGATAGGAAAGCCTACCTCGCAGAAGATATCTACCATGATGCTACTCGGCTCTTAGAGGGGCGATCGATCTTTTTTCCAACTCGCTACTCTTCACCAGCAAGGAGATTAGCTCTTCGCTTCAGCCCTCTGAACTTATACCCAACTATAGGACTGTAGAAATCAAAATGATGGGTAGGGGGAGGCCTAGTGATGGTAGATGTGGTTAGGGTTGTACCGCAGGAGTGTACCCTCGATGGTGGATAGATCTCCAGCTTTTCTTACTGGATTTTGTTTTGATTGATCTTGCGGGTTATCTTATCTATCTATTTATTCAGCTTTCTTATCAGGGTTGTCAGACTTCTTCTTAGAAGCTTTCTTCTTACTAGAATCTTTGATATTCTGTGTACCAGATTTCATCTGTTCAGATTTAGCGAGTTCTACTCGGAGATCCTCATTCTGCTCCAGCAAGCTCTTAATTAGCTTATAGGATGTGGGATTCAAACTATTAACATCCCCATCTCCTACATGAATAGGTTTAGTTCCAACCCATTTACCATACCGGTCAAAAACGAAGTCTCGCTTCTTACTTTCTATACCCATAGTGATACGCGCTGTTTTCTTTTCCACCAGCAGCTTATGCCAGTTCCTACTGAACTTTAGTTCGTATTCGAAAGTATGCTTGAGATGAGGGTCATCTAGCTGGTTTATGAACCACTTCTCATTAGCCATTATTTTTCCAGCACCTTTATGCTTCACGATCTGCTCATCTCTTACCGTCTGTAACATGTAGGACTTGGGAGCTAGGAAGACCCCTTTAGTAACATCGTGTTCTAGCTTGAAAGCACCTAATTTGGTCGCAGATACTTCATCAGCGGGAAGAGGGTGCTTAACAACAATAGAATCCGTATCAGTATAGTAGCAATCCTCCCTTGCTATATATGGATACATATGTATCCTCGCATAGGCTGTGACGGCTGCTGAGATTTGCACTGCTGCATTAGCCGGGGGTTTTTCGCGTTTTCGCTGTAATTCAGCACTTCTTTTATTTTTGTAGGTTATGAGGAACCTATCAGCACATAGTTCTTCGCTATGCATAAATCCTTCATGCTCCATAGGGAATTTGAGTGCTTCTTCTTTATTAAGAATTAAGGTGGTAGTGCTTTCAGGGTTAATACCAAACCTGCCGTAGAGACTATTCATAGTGGTCTTGTGAATAAAATCTAAAGCTTTCTCCCCTCTAGCCTTTGCTTCAAGCCTTCTTCGGTAGATATCATTCACAAAATCCTTGAATGGTGATTCCATTCTGTCAAACAGATAGCCGCAGATTGGGTAGACCTTGTAACCGATACTTACAGCATACTTTAGCTCCTCAGAAAAATAGACACCTATAAACCTACCAGTTGGAAATATGAGCGTACCGTCACTCTGTTTATAAGGTAGAAATGGCTTGTGCATGTCAGCAGGGCATATTATGAACGCTTTAATGAAACCAAACATATCCTTCAGCTCAATCTTGGTTTTCTTTAACCCAAGATTATTTTTCCATCTAGGCTTGCCCGCTGGCATCTCTGATAACATAGAATAGGGGTATAGAGAATTCACATCGTAATACTTCAAATGTTCCCCCGTAGGTAGATATACATCTGTATGACCGCCGTAGTATCCACTCCTAATGAATTGTTCTTCATTGTCGTTTAGGATGTAGATCCTATTCTTTTCACTATCGTTTATGTATTTACGCCTAAAGATGGAGAGGGCCAGTGAAGATATTGTTAATCGATTAAGTATGTCGACCTGATACAAATCATAATAGATAGCTTTTGCTTCGAGCATAACAGCGCCTAGTAGCATAATATCTTGTTTTAGGTAAGATAAGTAATCGTCCTTATATATCCCCAGATTGTCGAGCGAAACACTGTCGTGGTTGATAACACCCTTACCGTTTAGTTTAGGACAAAAACAACGGGCTAGTTCTTCTAATTTACCTTTAAAAAGGTGGTATGAGTCTTGGAACGACAATATGTTCTTTCGCCTGCCCTTGGGGGATACTGTATAGACACTTATCTTGTAAATAATACGGTTTCGAACCAAGGGTTCTACTACCAAACCCCTGTGTTCCATTGTTAAATGCCTTAGTATAAAAAGACCATCGAACTGACCTAAATTATGAAAGTATACTACCAAACATGTTCTTGCTGATCTGGCTTCTTTGATCAACCTGTTCATCATAACTGTGAGCATCTTTGTACTCATTGACTTAAAATCTTCGTATAGTATTTTGTAGTCATCAGCATAGAACATTATAATTTTATTTTCATCTAATCCCTTATCCGTATCAATCGTCATATACCCCCCTGCGTAGGGGACGTGTGTATTGTATTCGTCGTTTTCTCCTAATTTATAGGGAATCGTTTCTAGATCGGCCACTATGAATTTCGTTTTGTTCTTTATCACTTGATTTTCTTTTGTTATATAGCAATTATAGCGAGCTACTTTATGCTGGTTTTTGGGCGTCATAGGTTTTTTAAAATTAGTGATTTCGCAATACTTATAGAAAACATTCTTTAAAGAATTATCAGATTCTTCTTTAGTAGGAAGTCGTACTACATCTAAACACCCATCGGTATAACAACTTATCATGATAGCCAGGACCTCAGAATCGCCGTAGTTTTCTGCAAACACCTTGACTGCTTTATAGATTTCCTGGAAAATGAACTCCTTAGGAATTAGCGTACCGTCCGCATATGTAAGCCTAATGGCTGTGGTTATGGTAATATTAGCTATATCGTCGTCTGTTTTTAATCTAAGTTGAAGGGTGAACTTGGCCCCACCCTGGATTTGCGGATAGGCATGCATATTCATGAGCTCCATATAGGCTATACTAAGCGTCTCAGTGCTAGCAGGTGTCGGGTATGGTTCCTTGAACTCCTGTACAGCAGTGATTTGTCGTTCATACAAACGGTAAGATCTGGATCTTCCTCTGTAGTACTTTTGTAACTCGTTCAGATATCCACGGAAAGTATTGCCATTTTGTAGAGTAGAGCAGTCATTTTTCAATTCCATTTTCAGAGCCTCTTCCCTGGCGAATCTTTCACTCTACCCCCTCTGACTAAGACTATAGAATGTTCCTGCGAATTATGACCTTCGCCTGGAATGTGAGCAAATATATCATGTCGATTGCTCAACCGTACTTTTGCTATCTTACGTAGAGCTGAATTAGGTTTTTTCGGTGTTCTCGTCGAAACACGCAGGCATACTCCTTGCTTCTGGGGACATTGATCCGAAGCACGCCCGCCCCGTGTGCGTCTTTCACGACATGCTCTGGTCCCGGGTTTCTTCCTGTGGTCTTCTAGCGTTAGAAGAAGTCGTGTCCGTCCCGGACATCTGCAACGTCCTCTCACGCCTTTGGGGGGACAAACAAAGATCAGGAAAAGACGGACCGAACCCATTCGGTGACTTTCGCGGTCGCCCTCACTGAACCGACTTGGATCTGAACTACGATTCAGATCAAGTCTTACCGAAATTGGATTTCCTTTTCGTGCCATATGTCGCTTAGACTTTACTTTTGCCCCTTTCTGCCCTTTCCTCTATTTGTTCGATAGGGTCCTCGTTCTATTCTAATTCTAAACCCATTGTCGTCCACAGTTTCCTTGTCGACGCGAAGGGGCAAGCAGCCCCCAAACAAAGTCTGAGATCAGAACTCATACCGCGGTTGTGGCCGCATGCAAGTTCTTCAATATTTAGAGAGTATGTGTTAGTACGAGATCGCGCTATCAACTTATTTAATCTTTCTCGATGAAGCAAGAAAACGGATGCGCCTAGCGCTAGTTGCTCAATCCGTTGCTTGTTTGGTTGATTAGGACAAAATTGTATCCCTTAGGAACCGTACATGCACCTTTGTTTGGATGCCGATTGAATATTGTTACAATACGAAATACTTGAAGGCCACACGCAATTGACTCACCTACATTTTATGCTCCCACCTTTTTGTAGACTCAGCTTCTGCCTCTGGGGAAGCACTCACATTATGATCGAATTACAATGTGCAGGTTTTGTGACCACCACTGATGCTTGCTGTGGGCTGGGCAAGTATGGAGGCCTATTCTATTCATGTGTGTTCTTCCACGGATGGCGTGCTGCGACGCATCGAGCCATGTCGGGTGCAATTCATCTAACTAACTCCACCTTCCTCCTACGGGTCTGCAGTCAAAAGAGTTGTTCAGTCATATGGTATGTATACATAAATCTGCTTTTCACTCTTCTGCAATGGGATTCGGACATGATCCAATCGACCTTCCTCTACTTGTTGATGGCCTGTACTGTAAAGAAGAGCCCAGCGGATGGAAGCTGTTGAGTGGAGCTTCACCTGGCTGGATAAAAGCACTCTACCTAGGCTTGTAATAACTAGTACTTTCTATAATGCTTGGTTCCAACTAATAATACATCATGGTACCTTATATTCTTTAACTACTAACGGAACTGAGATAGGCCTGCCTGGGTAAAGAATAAGAAAAAACGTTCCGGTAATAGAGATTGCCTTTAGCAGGAAGATGAGTAGATCGCTCACCTGGAACTTCTTAGCCCTCTTTCCTTTAGAAGAAAAACCTTTGTGAATGCTCGCCCTGGACCAAGGCTGGCTATAGGCGGATCGCCCAACCGATCATAATCATAGGTTCAACCACACCAGAAAAGTGTTTATACATTTGGAAGACTTACTACACTGGAACCTAGATATCAACTAAACTAGGAAGTAGAAGCTAGGGCAGAGCCGTTTGTTTACCAAACGAACTTATCGCCGTGCTCGTGGGCTATGCTTCAAGTGCGGGGAACTACCCTGTATGCGGTCCATGTACCCTCGCCTGCGGCTCCTGTGCTCATGGTCCCGTTTTTTCTCTTCGCTTCGCCAAAAAGAAAGGAAGAGAAGAGGTCGGAAAGATCACACACAGTACGAAAGCAAGCATAAACCAAACGAAAACCGATGTAGCGAGAAAGAGGGCACCGTCCTTCCTTTTTGGAGCCAAGGGAGCCTTTGGCCTATCTGTCAGTATGTTGTGCATTCTCTCACTTCCAAAATAGCATATAATGGATGTCATGTACCAGCTATCTCTGAAAAGGTAGAAGGGCCCTTTAGGGACAGCAAGAGTTGCTTAGTGCTCAATAGTGCTTGCAAAGAACGTTCAAGATAGCTGACTGACTGAGCTACTTCCGTAATAGGGGTCCTTTCTTTTCAAATCCGACCCACCCCCATCGATTTTAAAATATGCATTGAGAAAGAGCTTACCGGTAAATACCCTATCCCCTGTCTGAACTCTTGGAAGAACTTAGACTTGGGCACTTGTAACATGGTTGGAGGCATAGACTTGGAGTCCAAACGCCATTCCCTAAAACCTTATGAGTAGCTTACTATCCTGCCTGGGTACTTCGCAAGTCCTGCTGCTATCCAATTAGGCTGGCTTCATTACGTAGAGCGGATCCACCCATACATAATAGGAGTACTCTTAAAGTAAGACCTTTAGAGCCTATATATAGTATAGCTTAGTAGCGGCCGGCTGTTCAATTTGAGAAAGGCCCATCTCCTGATTGTCTCAAATCGAATAAAACTCTTTAGCAATTGGTCTGACAGAACGGATGGTAAGGTGGGGGACCCATACCTTTATTCTATTCCCGTGCTTAGAGCGAGTGAATGAAAAGCTACGCCTGCTGCTTGTGTTGATTGAAAAGAAACCTGTCTAATTGAATATGCTAGTAATCAATCGCTGCGCGCCTCTCATCATTTCCTGTGCTTCTGCTCGTATGCCAATAAGTAAGTTTAAGCTTTATGCATATGGCTCAAATCTCTTTGCTTTTATTTATCAATTAACAACTTCTTTTTAGCTCTGACATGGCCTAGAAAAAGGTGGTGTCAAAGCCTGGAATGCTTGGAAATCTCATTATTGGCAAAGCAGATGCATACATAGTTAGGGTCAAAGAGTTATTGAAGAAGTCATCATGTGATCGATTGACCAGGAAATAACCTTATTTGGACTTAGAAGCTACTGGTGCGGAAGAAGGAAGCGTAGCTGAGTCATTCCTTATATCGAATCTTATTACCAGCTTTCATAGTGAGCAAAGCACCCGGCGCAGTACAAGGCTAAGATGTAAGTAGGTGCACAGTACCCTCACGCAATAGCATTTAGTGGAGCTATTAAAAAGTAGATGGAGTATGCTTTTCCGAAGAAGAGTGATCCTGGGTAAAGGCAAAGTGTGTCAAGCAGGAATATCGTTTTTGGATCCATGCATAAGTTGGCGAAGATGGTCTAACTTAAGACTTTTCAACCTGAGCATGCGTGCTGTGGATTTGATGTGGAAAGAAGGAAGAAAAGGTTGGATAGCTCTATAATTAATAAGAATCTCAAGTGAAAGGGATCTATCCTGTTGCAGTGAAGGTTATTAAAAAATAGCTTGAACAGAAGTTCGGTATTCAAATAACATACCGAAATAAAAACTTTGGCAAGGAAACTAATTAGCAATGTGGGGGATATATGGCTTAAAGTGGGATGATTCTCTCATAGAAGTAGGGGCAGGAGGAGATAATGAGTCTCAATCCAGGCAGTGTTGTGGACGTCAGCGGTAGAGATAAACTCAAAGACAAAGGATGAGATTTGCATCCATTAGCCAACATTTCCAACGCTTTCTTATTGCTCTTGGTGCCTAACTCGCAGACATTAATTGGTGTACTCTCTGCATTTCACCTCAAAGTAAAATGGAAGGGTCTTCTTTCCGTTCCGCTGCGAACGCAGTTTCTGGATTTTGAGCTTGCTTTTGCTCTTATGGAAAATGAGAGGATGAATGGTAATGCTTTTTTAGAGCATAGCATGAAGCAATAGGGATGAAGGAGGGTCTTGTTCGTAATCCATGCAAAAAGGCTTAGTAGAAGCAGTGAAAAAGGTGCACACATCGGACGCTTTAGTAGCCTGCCTTTTACCACTTACTATACCACACCACAAGTACACACAGGTACTGGCCTTAATCTTTGTCATTAAGTCCGCACACCCTTCAATTTTCCATAGTATGCTACGATAGGTTCTTCTTGTAGTAGGTAGAGCAAGCAATTCTTCACTGAAACTAGGGAGAGGGCGAATAAACGACCGAACTACCATCTATCATAAGGAAAGTACCAGGGCAAGGGACTTGAATCTCATTTTGCTGGATAACTCTTTCCAAAGCTGCAAGAAAGGTAAAGAATGAAAACAAATACTTTAAAGAATACAAGCCTTAGCCTAGTTTCAAAGAAGAAGTTTGTTCCGTCTTATCTTCTATGAAGGCGGGTAGGGCTCTTTTCACATTACCAGTGGAGTTTCTCTTTATTCGACCCAGACTTTGAAGCTAAGGAAACACCTTCTAGTTTCAAAATGTATATATTAACTGGTCCCTATTCAAATAGAAAGTTTGACCTCAACCCTATTATAATCATGCTACTACACCATGGCTAGCATCCCTATGACAATGACCAGTTCGTGCCCATTCTAGCCATGCCCGTGCCAGAGACGGATCATACCCTATTGACTTAGGCTGAGCGAAGCTTTCTTCTTATGCTGTGTCATAGCCTATGGGAAAGGCCAGTTGCCCACTAGCATAACTATCCTACGCACGATTTTGAGTTGTCTGCTCTAATATTCGCACTGAAGATCTGTGGGTGCCGACTTTTCAAAATCACCAGACAATAAAAGAAAAATGCATCAGGAATGAAATCTGACACAGCGTGGCTGGAACTAATTAAACATTACGATCTCGTCAAGGATTATGCAGCTAAGGAGTGGTGGCTGAGGCAGTGGAAAGAGAAAAGCCAATATGGCGTGGTGACGAGTGAGGTGCAACTCTTGAAATAGATGCAGCAGATTTGTGCCTTGGTAAGAAGAATTAGTGGACAAACTGACAACGAGAGAGGGGGGACCGAGCCAACGAGGAAGAGCACTGTTCTTATGCTAAAATCCATTATGGTACATACACCGGGGCAGGATACCCGATAGGCATAGGCAAGGTGGAAGAGATCAAATAAGACATTGAGAAAAGGATGCAAAAAAGAAAAGAACGAAGTTGCAAGAAAGAGAGAAAAGAGCATACTATAGACTCCGCGAATACAAGTCAGTAGACTCAGCGATTACAAGTCAGTATTTGTCTCACCGTACGTCTTCTTCACCCCGACTTGCTTCTTTCTGCTCTTTTCATTCAAATAAGCTCTTCCCACAACCTTTCATTGCCATTTGTCTTCGAATCCTCTTCGGCAACGCTGGGCCGGTCGAAGGGCGCTTCCAGCTCGTTAAAGCAACCACAGGAGAAGAACCACAAGGAACGGCACTACAGGTATGGTACGAACCATGCTCTAAGATTGATAAACTACATCATCCAAGACTTCAATACGAATCCATAGGTGAGGAGAGCAAGCCAATGAAGTCAGCCCATTAGCTAGATTGGCAATAAGCATTACAGGAGTCAGTCTGTCCAGTATGTAAGCCATGAGTCTACTACTTAAGCCTATGCAGTCTGTCCAGTATGCCTCATGCTGTAGTATGTCCGATATGTCATGTAAGCCATGGAGTGTATGGACTAAGTAAAAGCAATGGGCTAGGATTGGGACTGCCTACCTTCTACAACCATTCCTACAGGACACCAACTATGCTGCCTAGGGCTATCATGAACACAAGGACAGAGTGAGGATTTGATTCACCTTAATCGCTACGCGCCTTGATTAATGATATTTAATTCATCCTTTCTATATGATATTGAAAGAGTCTAGTGGGTGAGAAAGATCAAGTAAAATAAAACTCCAAGACTTCAATACGAGTCCTATAAACAATAAAGGGACAGTTAAAGAGAACAGACTAAACAGTAGCGGAAGGTAGTCCATTACAGATGCCGCAGTGCCTTTATTAATTATAAAAGCAGTTATGACTAAACAGATGTCACAGTAGCCCAAGCCATAGGCCCTTACTTAATATAATATAATAGGCTTTCTTATCCACGGAAGAAAATGTGTGGTACTGGATGTGGCCTCCCTAATATTTGAATCGCATCATCCCCGGTGCCATGATCTATCACTTCCTTCGCAGTTTTCTTCTCCTCAACGAATGATAAAATAGGATCACCTCTTGCACCAAAGCAACACACTAATAGGTAGTCTCATCATAGGTCTAATCTTGCCCCACTTTCACTAAGGGAGAAGAATCAAAGGCTTTGACTTAGGCACTGCTGGCCCGTACGGAAGTGCTGCGAGCAGAAGTGAAATGAATGGGCAACGAGTCCAGATGTATGAATTCCCTAAATGGATGGAGACGATATTCTTCAACAACAAGATGAAGAAGGAAAAGCCGAAGTAGATGACCTATGAATGGGGGAAAACCTACAGATGAAAAGCAGGATATAAGTTTGTTTGATAGTAAGCTAAGCTCGTAGGAGCCGCAAGAGGCCATGTTGGAGGAGCTAAGAGCACTTGAAAAGAATCAAACTTGGGATCTTGTCAAACTCCCTAAGACAGCCTGCTACGAGCCCACTATTTGCACTACACTACTAGTTATCTCACTTGAAACCCTTTGGAAAGGACCCACAAATAGCAAGAACCATAGGGCGGAAAGGGGCAAAAGTAAAGTAAAGTTGTGGCAGAGAGTATGACCACACATAGTTTTTTTCCTGGGTGGGGGGTTAGGTATCCCCTTTCCTATCTGTCTTACTTTCATGTCCTGGCTTTCTATTTGCAAATTCCTAGTAGGCCAGTGTCCCTTTCAAATTGGTTACGGGGGCCTACCTCTTTCATAAAGCTGGAGTCTTTCCCAAGCACGCTTAATGGGGCAGGGATACGGTTTTCTAACCAGTTGTTTACCAGAAAGTATAAGTTTCTACTTTTTGACCATCCCCGCTTAGCGCCCTTCGCTTCTTTGCAATGGCTTTCGTTCTAAGCACTAGGCTAAAAAGAAGCTTCTTCCTCTGTGAAAATAAGTCAGATTTAGTTGAGATTCGGCTTTGCCTTAGCTTGGCCAACAGTCCATCCGCTTTCAGTATTGATGAAGAACGCAGGTACCCTATAAGCAGAAGTACAAGCCAACGCCGAGAAGATAGGAATCAGTAAGAAGTCGTACAAGCATAGCATGAAGCAATAGGGATGAAGGAGGGATAAGATAAGACTCAAGAGCTATAAGCTAACCTTGGGGTTCCTTATAAGCATAAGCACTTGTCTTCTTTCTAACATCACCAGGTGTCAAGCCACCCGGTTCTCTTCCTCTATCCTTCTGTACGAGTTATCCGGTGCTTAGGCTTGGATTCCTCCCACCTGAGCATTCTACTTCCCCCTATTGGCTTACAACTCTCGCCCTCTAGTTACATACTATCTTCTTACTGTGGATCACCATCTTGTTAGGCATTCCACGAATTCCAAATTTCTTTAATGCGACTCAAAAATTATTGCGATAAGTTAGACCTGCTGGGAGGAGATTACCTCTGAGAAACTTCTCATTTTTCTTGGTGGGACAGGGTTGCTTGTCTCTTTTACAGATAGTGGGGGCATCAAAGTTAGGATTCCTTTAAAGATGTGGGGGAAAAGTATTAGCACTGGTAGACTGGTCCAGGAGTTTAGGGGTGGCCTTAACCGTCTCACAATGGCAAACTTCCTCAAGCTACTCAATGAACACGTTGAGGCCTACCTACGCACTTCTTTCCAATATCCTCTATCTAAAAATCAAGTCGTTACGCATTTCTCGCTTCCACAAGGACGAAAAAATAGGACGATTACGGAACTTTTTCTGTCCCCAACTTTTCCCACATTTATTCGTTTACTTTTTCGTATCACTAATTCAGGAAAGTCCCTCTATGGACTGATGTTCTCCGTTTTACGGATCCAAAAGTGGGTAACGCATTGCGATCTCTAGATTTTATGGCTGATGCTTATAATATGCCCGCTGCAGAAGCGAAACCTGTTGCCATCGTCATTTCAATCACAATTAAGGGAGACCGAACGGGTTCAAGGCATTGGGCAGAATGAACGCTTTTTCCTCTCCTTTATCCTTGGATTTCTACCCTTAACCAGTACGACGATAGGAAAGATAAGTTGATAAGCGAACTCAGAAAAGGATCAATTCCAGAAGAAGAGACCTCGACTCTGAGTTTAGTAGAGTATAGTCCACGGTGAACGAACGAGTCCCTAGGATAAGTTAAATTGGTAGGTCGAGCTAAGCCAGATGATTAGTAATCAAGATTAGACCAAAACAACTACCGGGGAAATCCTCAACGTGATAAAATACTATTTCATTGAGATGAAAGATGCAAATGGCAAGTCCTCAATGTGGACGATCCCCAGATATACTTCTGCTCTTCTGGGAAATTAGATGGCAAATAAGCATTCGTCAGGAAGGAGGGACGGACTTTGCTTTGGCGGGATCAGGAATTTCCAAATCCTACTCTTTATCACCTTAGATTATATATAATGAAGAAGAAAGGAGTGATTCCTCGAGTAGATTTATGTTTCTGCTGAATGAATAAATATGAGATGGAGGGTCACACTTACGATGGCACGCACCGCACTTCGAGAGGAAGGGGTCTTCGGTTCGCATTCTTTTCATCGTCGACAACGCGCTAGTTTGCGAAAAATCCCTTGCCTTGCTTCTTAGGAGGAGAGGAGTACGCATCCCGTGCCAACTACATAATGCCTGATGGCCAAACAAGGCTTCTGACTACGAAAGACACCACCCCAGCAGGGAAAGGCGTGAAGCGTAAAAAGCAGCTAATCTGGAAGTCCGGTAGTAATCGAAGTAATCCGTCAAGGCGAGCCAAAGAAGGAACCGAGAAATCTGAGAATTGGCAATCCAGAAGTGGGTGTCGGAAAAGAAGAGACAAGACTTTCCCTCATTCATTCCTTAGATTAGGACGGGGAAGCTTCCTAGAGAGTAGTTAACCCGGGTTAGCTTTGATGGACTACTTACTGGCGCACGGTATTCATATGAGAAAAGGTTGTTCGTGGATAACAGTTGTATTTCTTTACTTGACCCGTACTTCCTTCCCTTAACCTGATCCAGCTAGTCTTTCCTAAGAGATAGGAAGCCGAGAAACTAAACAGGGGATAGCTATCGAGAGAAGCATCGAAAGTATAGAACCCCGGAGCGAGGGGAAGGTCGGATCCTTGACCGAGAGGAGGCCATCCCGAGTTGGTAAGAGGTTGGAAAAGAGGAAAGCAGCTACCCGACCGCGCTAGTTGCTCAATCCGTGGCTTGTGATACTAAAGAAACCAAGCAAGAAAACGGATGCTATGCTAGTTAGCGCTACGAGCAATCAAACGGATATGCTCAAAGGAAAGAACGGACATTTCTACGAGTGAACTCTTCATTCAATAAACAAAGCATGATTGGAGCAAGCTGCCTTGACCAATATACTGGACCATCTGAGAAGAAAGGGGTGATTCCTACTATGACACCAGATAATCCACCAGAGAATAGTCAATCCTAAACTAGATAAAGCCGAGTATGCGAGGAAGCCTAGGTAGCTGTTTGATCGGAGGAAGCACGGCGGAAGGAGGCGGCTAGAACATTCCCTCAAGGAAGAAGCCATATGTTGTCTTACCATGAGCTGTATCCATTGGTCAAAATGGAAATCATTGGTTATTAGTTCGGAAAAGAGTATCAGTCCCGGATAAATCCACTTAAGAAGCTGCTTCTTTTGCTGGGAGCAAGGAACGAACAAGAAAGGTCTTGAGCTGCCAAGAAGAATTCAAAGCGTAGGGTGCACTGCACCCTGGCGGCTACTCTGGTTAATCGCATTACGGTGATCGTTCTTTCCTTCTGGTCTCGTATCCATGCCCATGCTTTCTTCTTTGCGCACTGTTCGTTATGTCCTTAGCCTCCGCTTTGCAATCATTAAATGAACTAGTACACTCAATCGCTGGTTCGACATCTGCCTTCCCTTCTCTGGAGCAGTTATGTAGATAGGAGTGGTAGGAATCAGCGAGCATGTTGCCATTCGAGGTAGTCCAACCTTCCTATTAATTAGAATTCTGGGTAACCCTATCGTTGATTGACGGATCGGAGGGACTAAACTGTTCCCTTTCCTTGCGGTTATCTATTTCCTGTTCGTGCTGCGCCATCAGATTAATCGTATCGTGATCCTGGTATCGCTCGAGCATCTCTTTCTGATGAAACCTTTGCCCTTGCTTTCTCCACTACACCTGGTAACGCACAGTGCTTCTTTCTTCGATCTATCCAAGGGAGGCTTATTCCTTTAAGCAGAGTATCCAGTTCGGCATTCCCCTTTTCTTTCTGATCGTGGTCCTTCTCCTTTATCCGAATCCGAGTGACTTCCTATTCGAAAAGAAACAACTACTGTCACTCAAGAAAGCAGATCAAGAAAGCTGAGCCATAACTTCACCTCCAACCCAACCCTATGCTAAAGAAGGTGCAAGAAAAGCTTATGCTGGTGCAAGAACTTACCCTCTCTACGAAAGAGACCTTGCCACAGCCCACTTCCTCGGACGAGTTATATTCCTTTTTTGCTATTACCCCACTCTCTGCTTCTTCTATATCTGATGATACCTTAGCCGAGGACGAAAACGACTACGACGAAGAAAAACGAATGAAGGCCGATTTCCTTTTCCCGGTGGTGGGTACCTCGACTCCAATAACAAAAGAAGAACAGTCTCCCGTACTGCCAATCTACACTACACGAAGAAGGGAGGAAAGCCGTTGATTGATTGCAGCCTCGGTTCAAATCTCTTGTCTGTTCTCTAGTCTCTAGCAGCAAGGAATGATTGCCCCGGCCCACGCTTGGAATAATAGGGTTGCCTACTTGAATGCTGGACACACTTTTTCTGATCTGCTGGCAGCCGAATTGGAAACAAGGTCAGATATCAAGAGATCCAATCTTAGGCTGTATCAAACTTCCGACTTCATGAACTCCCCTTCCACCTATCAAGGTCCAAAGGACCGATATCAGCTCCCATCCCATCCCGACAAACAGAAATGATCTCATTCATTCACATCTGGTACCAATACCAATCAATGTGTCAGTTCACTCAATGCGAGTAGAATACGAAAGACAGAACAGGGACCTGGCCAATGGATAAGAAATGGGTAGATTCACACCGGCCTCAAAGAGTTGTCAGTCCCTTTCGAGTAAGCAGCCTAGCCGGCGATTGTGACAGAACTCGGCTAAGAGGTCAATGCTAAGAAGCAGTCAACTCAATTCAAGTCAAGGTGCCGGGATAGCCACTATTTATCCGGCCAGTGGAATAGCTTTCCACCGAGCCCCAAGCAAGTAAGTAATTCGCTTTCCTCCGTTCGTGTAAGCACTCATGCTTCCACTTCACTCCAGAAAGGAAGCTAAGCTCATTTCTGCCATAGAAACAAACTCATTTCGGGGCGGGGTTCTTCCCTAATTGGATGCTGAACCAAGCAAGAAAACTTAGGATGTGCTAGACTCGCGATAGTGAGTAAGAGGAAAGCGTTAGCGCAACTGCTTTCCAGCTAGAAAACATCATTTCAAGCACTGGCCTTCCTAAAATACGGACTAGAACTCATCTCATCCATTCCCAAGGCTAGCTCTGTTTTGGTGCGGGTCTAGTAGACAGTTCCCTCTCGTGGTTTCATACATCCATAGATTTGCATTCAGGATATCATCCGTGGGTACAGGAAAGGTTGACTTCTCTCCTTCCATCAAGTCCAGAAGCAAGGTCAATCAAGTGCAGGATCAGCAGGAGCGCGCCCATTCACTAATCGAAATCGTCTTTTCTAACGATTTATGGTATGGCCCGAGACCAGAAAAAGAGTAGGAATGATAGATTCCGCTTCCAAAACAAGGGTTCATGAGCCTGTTTCAGATGATTCCTGTGTTCGATTCGAAAGGTGACGGGCCTATTCCGTCCAATGACCACAAATACAATCGTACTTTTGATTCTCTTAAAGCACTGAAGAAGCACTGAAGTCTATGGCACGCTTTGGTTGAGCTGGCCTTGGTTCTCACATGAATCACGTAAGCAGATTTGACCTCTGGAAACCACAATATGGATTTCGAAAACTGCATTTCCCCGTGATTTTAGGCATCACTCTTGCCCTCTATGGACGGTACGAGGAAAAGAAGAAAGTGTGTTTCGTTTTGCACAATCAATGGACTTCAACCGATTCTTCAGTTGGCTAAGAAGAAGGCAGCCAACAGGATGGGAAACTTAAAATGGATAATGCCCCGGCAGGCTCGGCACTCATGCTTTCAGGCAGGCGCGGAGTTCATCCCACTATACTAGACTAGGTTCGCGAGCCCTGTCCGATTGGACGATAAATCTTATTTTTTCATAGTTTCTTTCGAAACAGCCCGCATTCCCACTCTTCCTTTTAGGAAAAAAAATAAACATGTGAAGAAAGCCCGCTAACCCACTCTTCCTTCCCTTGCCTAGGTAGGGATATGCAAGAATAAGCAGGACAACCTACCTTATGAATTCAGTAATATGACGCTAGCTTAGCTAAAATAGCAAAAAATAAACTCATCTTAGTTGGCAATATGTCTTCTTTCTTTGTTCGTAACTTTAAACTCATTGAACTAGCGCTAAAGCACTCGCATCTCTGAAATTCTAGGCCAAAAGCTATGCTGACCGATCCATAAATCTATAAACAGAGTTTAGAGAGCCATTACTTCTTTCTTCCCTTGGATCTGGAGGCAGACTTGAGTATTAAATAATAGAACGCAGCATGGACAACGAATAAAGAGAATGTACGGAACAACGCCTTCTTCTTTTTCCGGCCTGGCAAATCCCTGACCAAAGACAGTGCCAGAAGATAGCCAACACAGGACAGAATACTCTCTAGAAAACAGATCGCCAATTGGCGACTTGGTTCATCGTCCCACGAGTCGGTGACTCATCTCTACTTTTTAGTTCGTAACAGTCATATGCCAGACGACTTTCTACTTTCCTCCTGATGAAGAACCCCCGCAGACTCTGATTCCTCTGGCGAACAACTTCCTTCTTTTGGGAGATATTATTGATATGGAAATCCAATACTTTCCACTGTTCGACCTGACCTCTTCGCGACTAAAGACCCGCCTGTTCTAAGAGGATACTACTTACTTAAGAATAAGCCTCAACTCTCAGATAGAATAGATCTCTTTTCAAGCTCCTATTTAAGTGTAAGTGCCAGGACTGGACTTCCCACACGTATTATATACCTGCCGATGTCCCAATTCATAAAAGAGCTTCCTCTTAGCCACTTGAACTGATTTAAGAAATCTATCTCTGGCAACTTGAAAACAACCCAACCTATTCCTTGGGCGCTTATGCTTTCAACAGAGCTGACTTCTTTGTGACCAGCACTGATGCTTCGTCTGCTGCGATCGGACGATCAATACAGATATAGAATGTGACACCGTCGACTCTGCTGCCTTACATTCTATTAAAGAAAACCTCACATATATATCATTGAGTCATACTTTTAGTTTTCATGCTCGTATAACTGTCAAATCACTACTAATCCTTTCTAGACAATCCCGGCACGGCAGGCACTGGATAGAGATCTGACCTTATGGAAATGGGAAATGCCTATGCTTTTTCGACTCTGACTTCCCCATAACCTGGCGCTTCGCCCGTGGTCAATGGTACACTGGCCAACGGCACTACGGAAAAAGGTCTAGTTGATACTAGAGAATCCCCGCTCCAATTTCCTACGGCACTCTTTCTTTCTGTGTGAGTGCATACCTACTTTCCGGATAGTTTCCCACTTCTTAACCAGCGGCAGGCTTGCCCGTCACCCCGTCACCATTCACATTCACCTTGGGGGCCCCATGCTCTTCAAGACTTCTATGTATGATACCTCTCCCTCTGCTAAGCTTCCCAACCCAAACCTTTCCCGGCAAGCAAATAGAATAGAATCCTATCCTATGAAACAAGCTTCTACTATTCAAATCAAACCTCAGAGTCTTCGGATGCACGTGCTTTGTGAACATTCCATCTCCTGCACAAGACAAACTCAGCTGTGAAGGAATGAATGGGAATGGGCTTGTCGGCTGTGAAGACTATCATCTGTAGGCGAGCGAAGCAAAGCCCTAGTTCAATCTAGAGGCCGTCACGAAGGGATCCCTCGGGTCAACAAGCAAGGGATGAGCGCTTTGTTGCTTTATTATCACATTAGAGAAGCGGAACCTCCAAGCTCAGACATCTCGAACTCAGAAACTACCCTTCTATCCCACCCTGCTCCTCCGGCATCGGAAGCAGAACTACCTGACCGAAGGGAGATAGACAGGAAGGGAAGACGGTCATACAAAGGCCGAATAAAGCTCTCTTGAAGCTGCATCTGAATAGACCTAGAGTCACTCAGTACATACGAACCCTTGAATAAATAAGAATTGAGAAGTATGAAATGTGGGCATCATAACAAAAAAAGAAAAAGACCGAACCTGTAAGACTAATGTCTACTTATTTATACCTTTGAGAGGTCCACTTAGACTATTATTATTTTCTCTTTAGCTACGTAGGTTATATAAGATTCAATTCAATCTAACAAGCGGACCCTTCGGCTACCACAAGATATTTAGAAACCAAAGAAGCTGAGCCTACTTTACGCACTTAAGGCAGCAGCAGATGATGAAGAAATGGGCGGTAGATGATAATGAGAAAGGGCGCCCCTTGGCATTTCCTGCGGGGGAGTCTGATTGATCCAATCACGACGAATGATGTCAACCCCCTCTTTTGCGCCTAACTTGACTCTGATTCCCCCACTATGAGAGCTGATCCAGGGGCTAGTTCGGCTACAGAATGGAATTTACGAAAGCCCGTCTTTCCGACTCAATGTATTGCCCTTTGGGACCAGGATCTGACGAGGAAGTGAGAGAGGGGACACCAAACATAGGTGCGTACCATTGCCCCAATCCAATGGACTATGTCATACAGGGAGGAACCCATGGAGGTTGGAAAGAAAGCAGGTTTTGCTTCTGCTTCCTTCGAGCTCCCACAGCAGTCTAGAAGTCTTCCCCAGGGCGCTAAGCGATAATTTCTGTCCTCAGGACGTGGGGGAGCAAGTTTCGAACCCGACACATCCACTGCACGATCCTTTTCAGCTGTAGTTCCGGGATTGGATTTACAAGGGGGCGGGAATTCTTTGTTAGCTTTAGGCTAGCAATCCGGTTCAAAGCCAGATTGGCCCACTTATTCGAATATAAAGAAGAGGAAGACAAACTAGCCAAGAGACAGAAAAAGGTAGAGACCAACCACCGAAACAAGGGAGTAAGGGCTAGGGGTATATGGGCCAAGAAAGGTCCGATGTATCGGTCAGCTATACCTAATCCTTCACTTAAAAACGCATCACACCCTTTGTAGGTTCAAGCCGAAGTCAAGCATGATCACCTACTGCAAACTCCAAATATCGTGGTCGGCGTACCTGGTCCTGAGCAGCTTTTAATCTAGAATAAGTTGAATCTTCTCGGCACTCTCCTTCATCTTCTGTGGCCCCGTCGGTCGGTACGTGCCAACCCCAACAAATCGGGGTACGACAAAGGTTCCCGTTCGCGTGCATCCAGCAGGAATTGAACCCGCAAATTTACCAATTATGAGTTGGGCGCTTTCACCATTCAGCCATGGATGCTTAACAGGGATCATCGTACATCGTAAATAACCAATTTTCATATAGAAAGACATATCATAGAAAAATGAAATCGAAAATATTCGGAGATGACTATGAAAACACCTCTCCGGATCCTCGAATTGAAAGAGAGATTGAGAGGGATCAAGAATCCTAATTCTCGCTATTTGGAATGGATCCAATTCTATTGAGTCTGACCCATAGTGATCATTTCTCTTTAGCAAAGAATGACCTTGGTTATCAAAGGATTGAACAACCGAGATCCATTTACTTATGATACCTAGTTGACATTGCTAACAAGGATCTAATGAATTATGAGTTTAATAGATTCTCTTTAGCAGAAAGACGTATATTCCTTGCTCATTATCAGACAATCACTTATTCCCAAACCTCGTGTGGGGCTAATCGTTTTCATTTACCATCTCATGGAAAACCCTTTTCGTTCCGCTTAGCCCTATCGGGTATTTTAGTGATAGGTTCTATAGGAACTGGACAATCCTATTTGGTCAAATACCTAACGAAAAATTCCTATTTTCCTTTCATTAAGGTACGAGGGCTTCTTATTCCACAAGAACGAAAGCACCTTTTCATTCTTTCATATACTAGGGGTTTTTACTTGGAAAAGACAATGTTCCATACTAAAGGATTCGGGTCCATAACCACGAGTTCCAGTGCACTAGATCTTGTAGCACTTAGCAACGAGGCCCTATCCATTAGTATTCCACATAAGAAATCCATTATAGAAACTAATACAATTAGATTAGCTCTTCATAGACAAACTTATTACTGCAATGCAATCTCGACATGTGGAGTGGAAGAGAAGAGGATTTTAGCTTCCAATACCGGATTGATAGCTGTGAGTGGAAGGATGGATGTCCTAACACGAACGGAGTCAGGTTTACTCCACAAGTGCCGATACCTCTGCCCTCGAATGCGGAAGTTGATTGTGTTTGTATCATATCAAGCCCTGCTCTTGTTTCTATATCGATAAGTGCCAGCTCTGGCAACCCAGTTTGAAGCAAGCGCCACTTTAGCGCGTGTACAGAACTAGTCTCAGAGGATGATTCTTGATTCTCTAAGCTTTTCGCAGCGCAGCCTAGGAGGTAAGGTAAAAGAACCTAGGTGTTAGTTGTTCATTTCACTCTAGAAGTTTTTGCTCCAGCAATCTACTTCCCATCCCAAAGGTAAAATCCGATTCATTGATTTCGATTCAAGAATCTCTTATTTCTCCGGTAGAAGGTGCCAGAAACATGGATTTCTTGACTGTCTGCAGAATGCGAACCTGACCGATCTCGTTCCTCGGGGCACTTACTCTATTGGAGCAATCCATCCGGTGGGGCCAGACGCATCGTCGGCAGACTAGAGCGAGCCTTAGTGAATCCTGAGTGGATCCAAAAGCATGAAGCTTCCTTTCCTGTGCTGAATATCTTACGCGGGGCTGCAGTGATCATGCCCCAATCCTCGTCTTATTCCGGCTGCCAGCTCTGGACCAAAGCCATGAATTGAGCATGTGGAAACCCACCCCGTAGTGAAGAAAGCTCCCGGTCACAGGAAATCCAATGTTTCTGAAAAAAGAAGAAACTGTTTTAGACCAAACTAGCGCTCAAAGCATGGGATAAGCAATCCTTCGGAAAAGCTGGAGACAGAGTGAGGATATGCACTCAGGCAGTCAAAGAAAATCGATTCAAGCAAGACTTGATCCCTCAATGCTGAGCTTCTTGATTTGATCCAACCCCTCACTCAAAGCTGGTACAACTCTTGCAAGAAAAAGAGAGCGAGAAAAGGTCTACTCGACGAGAGAGACCCACACATACTTTAGCCCCTTTGGGACGGTTCCCTGTATTGCCTAAAAACGATTCCGATTGGAAGTAAGAATTCCTCTTTCTCTAAGGCAAGTTCACCATTTCATTTCTATTTTTGAGCAGATCGGACTTATGAAAGATACGATTTCTTCGAATTCCCTTTCCCGATCCACGAAGGATGCTTGCTCGTAAACTGGTGCGCAGCGAAAGATATTCACTCATATTCTATTTGAATCTAATTCTACGAGCCCCTTTTCTCCTCAAGAAAGCAGAAAGCAGGAAGAAAACACGGAATACACGGCGGAATACACGGGTTCTCAGACGTGCCGGAGTTCTTGGGTTGCTAGAAGAAGCTCTGACGGGCGCAGTTCATGATTGTGCTGGCACTTCCTTAGCGGCCTCAGCTTGAGATATATTTGTCACATCCATAAAAAACCCTCTTGATTCCACGTTCGCGGATGAGCCTCTAGCCTACTCCACGGGGGTGCCAATCTAGCGGGCCTATCTTATCTATTCTTCAGCGGTTTCGACGGGAGATGCTTTCAATTAAGAAGGCGTCATATACCATATACGAATGGGAATGGGAATGGGATTGATTGGTAGCAGATGTTCAACATTCACACAAGCCTTAATCGACCTTAAAGAGCGTATTCCATATAGACTTCCGGCTTCTTTCTTCGTATCTCGCAATGCTACTTTATTTCAATGCAACACCTCAGTTACTGCTTGAACAGCTGTCTTCTTCGTCAATGATTATGGATTCTTTCGTTGATGCCCAGAATGGCTCATTCCGCAAGGATAAGTTTGCGTATAGAATTATTGAGGGCCATGGCTCTACAGGTGTGGCCTTAAGCTACGCTCCGAAAAGTTGGATCTTTATGTGAGAAAGAGTATTTATGGTCTATAAGTGTTTCTTACTCTTTAAACCAACTTCTTCTTAAACAAAGGGAAGAGTACACTCCACGAGATCCAATGAGGAACGTATAATTACTAGAATCGTGCCGGTCCAGGCCCGGGACCTCCTTCTTGTCTGGTTAGCTAGCCCAGTTCATCTAGAATTGTCATATAAAGTCAAGGCGCCGGGATTCCAAGTCTAGGTTTCTTTCCTTCTGTCTTTCTTTGGCACAAGAATGTGGGGCTAAGTCACAGATAGTGAAGTCAAGACTCAGCTCGGGTAAGAACGGATGACAGGTCGATAAGTTTACTAGTTTTGCAGCTTTACGAG
The DNA here is from genome assembly GCF_902167145.1 of Zea mays. Classification (NCBI taxonomy): domain Eukaryota; kingdom Viridiplantae; phylum Streptophyta; class Magnoliopsida; order Poales; family Poaceae; genus Zea; species Zea mays. Next base: position 9,076 of record NW_023366828.1, on the reverse strand, counting down.
CATAACTTTAGAAAAAGGAATCCAATTATCTTAGTAGCCACGTGTTGAATAACTTTAGGGATGAAGCCTTACCAATCACCCTATTCCGCCGAACCAGCATTCCTGATACCTTCTTCCTGTGCTTATACTCTCTGAAATGGAGACTAGGATCTTTTTCTTTCTTCCGGCACCTTTCTTTAAGCTAGTCGACTCTCCCTCGATGGAAAGTGGATGACCGGAGGATAATTTCTGTTTTGATCGCCAGTCTGGCGAGTCACTCTTTGATTCCTTTATTCGGGGGAGTTCCACAGATCCATTCGACTTTCTTATATATTCCCACTCCACTTTGGCAGTAGATCAATTCCAACAAGGGTCTCTTGGCACAGCCACTCTTATTGAGGAAGCTTCTTACGTAGTTGATATTCCTCTCCTCGAGTATTTTCTCCTCTCCCATTCCATTATAGTAGTTCCCATTATAGTTGTGCAAGAGGAAGTAGTTTTGAATCAACCACCAACAGGACAAACCTCTTACTATGGCTATCAATGAGAAGCCCTGAGTTTTGAAGTTAGCCTTTCTCTAGCCAGATTAGATACCTGATTTATTGCACCCATTTCCATTGCCAACTAACGCTCATACGTTTCCATTGCTGGGCAGGCTACTCGTAGAAGAATATAAACACAGTCTATCAGCAGAGTTAGACTGGGCTGAGGTGGAGACCAATACAAAGTTTCTCGAGAGACAAGCAGAAGATCTATCAAGTCAATTCCAAGTTTCGGCCTTATGGGACTAAGACTCTTTCAGATTGATGCTGAAATAAGAGAATTGACGCTCTCCTTTCGATTCGATACGACATTTTGAGATCTTTGAGCGAGAATAGCATCCGAACGAGAATTCCACTGGGCTTGAAGGCGCAGGCCTTAATGATGTGGTGGTGGCAGTTGATTATTTTCTTAAGTAAGTAAGATTCCCTAAATAAGGACTTTTAGTGGGCCCAGGTTTATTTCATGATTTTCTGCTAAAGTGCCAGTCAAAGGATAGATTGATAGCTTTATCACTCAGCTTATCAGGTGATTCCTGTTTATGTTGGGGTAGGCTTGATGGATGGCTATATTCCTCCAAGAGGGAGGGGAAGAGCCCGAGTCAAAGTTCTTTGTTGACCAATCAAAGAGAATGAAAGAAATATAGAAAGAATGGATTAGTGTCAACTCCATGAATCGGTACAGGTAGAAGTAGAGGGGGCATGCCAAAAAGAATTTGAGAAGCCTCGTTTCTGAGCTTTTACAGCATCTTTTGATTCAGAAGCATCTCCCACGAAATCACATAACATAAGTGATCCTGCGGAACCGGCTTTCCTACACTCACTGATCCATTCAAAGGATTTTATTTTCTCACGACTGATCCGCACTTCAGCTCCGATATTAATAAGCACTGCCTTCTAGCCAGTCTAGTCCCGGAGACATTATACTCTGGGTCTGGCATCGCCTCGCAAGATCATCTAGTCTAGATTTACTCGGGTGTGCCCGATTTCCATGATCCCTATTTCATAGCTTGGCTTGGGTTGAAGGTGAAGTCTTTATATTCTAGTTAGAGTCACTACTTTAGCTTTAGAATGAGGAACGTATCGTATATAGAATGAGGAACGTAGAATTACTAGAATAGAAAGGCGAATAGAAAGACTAGTTACTCGCTCTAAAGTATTATACGTGAACTATTCTCACAGAGGAATGAAGGGAGCTGGAACCAGGCTGCCCAGGAAGGATTTCTGAGCTCTACTCTAGTATTGACTGGCTTTCAAGGAATGGAGCTGCCTATATAAATAGAAAAAGCTTTGCCCAGCGAGAATTTCATTTCTTTAAGTAAGCTGCTAGGTCTTATTTGATGAAAAGCAAGACAATCCACCATGGATCGGAGGGGGCTATATACGAAACTGAGGAGCTCTTACCTCTATTTATGATAATAGAATAGCTTTGGGTGGCTTCACTTATCTGATAGCCAATGAGTCACTATTCCAATCACCGCCCCTCGCTCGTGCCCATCCATTAACGGAACGGACTTACCGTTACTAAGCTCGTAAAGAGGAGGGCTATCTTTCTTTGAGGTTGCGTATGATTCTTAATTTGAAATGAATGAATCTGTTCATAAGATTTGGATCGAAGAAGCTGCCTTACCTTCTTCTCAACCCCGTCTTCGAAAGAAAGCGAGCTGCTACTTTCTCTATCCATACTCTATCCATATCTGCCACTAACATAACTTTATAGCATAGCTGGATTGGATCCTTGGTAGGAAAAACCAAACTAAGGAACAGGACTGGATCCTAATGGTCAATCACCCCGGCAGCACTTCTATTTCGGTTATCCCCCGCCCGCAGAAGCTGATTCGATTCAAAGATATGCGAACGAAAGGAACATCGAACACACGATATGTGATTCGAGATGAGATTGCCATCCCAATAGGAATAGTCATAGGGAGCTACCAGACCCCGGCCATACATATCCGAATGAGACGAACAAGCATTCCTCCGTTTTAGGTCACTCCCTTCTCAGGATACATACGACTAGAGCGTAGATACTTTACCCCCCTTCCAGTAAGGGATCCTGCCAGAGGAATTCGGGGAAGAGAGGGACAGCTATGCATCGAATTTGGATTCCTCTCCTCACATTATACGTGTGGGTGCCAAAGTCAATAAAAAAGAGACCTGGAGAAAGGTGGTCCTGCAAGAAATGTTTTGGGACTGGCCTCTGACTTTGAGGGACTAAAAGATTATTTTATTTTATATCTATTTGGAGAAATGTCCCGGCACTTTTATAGGTTGAGGTTCATTTTCACCCGATCAACCTCGTCGATCGCAGGCAGCTCAAAGAGCGAGTGCAACAGTCTTTCTTTCTTACCTGGATAATGGAACATGCTCTAGAAGCCCGCTTTTAGAAGCTTTATCCGTCGTTCCATTCCAGCCCCTCTTGGGATAATGAATGTAGCGTAGGATATAAAAAGTGAGTTCTAGGCCCGATTCGTCTATAGAAAAAGGCTTGTCCTTTTAGAGCTCATTGGATAGGAGAGAAGAGTTTTCAAGGCATTTTTCAGGACATATTTATTTATTTACTCTTTTTATGACTGGCCTAAGCGCCCCCGAGAACTTTTAAGGGGACCAAGAGTTGCAAAAGATCGAGTGGAGCTTGGGAGAGTAGATTTCCAATCTGAAAAACCAGCATCTGCTTATGGTGCAAAATCCCATATTCGCTTTTCAGCTAACTAAGTAGAGTGCCCGCGGATATATATGTTCTTTTCAGGGATACGCTTTTTATGAATATGCAGTTCCAGATCTTGGTAGGTCTGTTTTTTCTTTTATTGGCGCCTGGAGGACTAGCCAACTACCTTGGGAGGGTCAATTGTTTTGAAAAAAGGTTGCATCTCCACGGAGTCAAGGGTGCTAAAGCGCTTTTCAGCCGGGCCATGGAAAACTTTTTACTTCTGATTTCTATCCTTAAAACTCCGATTTTTCGAACTCTTTGTCCCGATCTCTTAAGTAAAATCCGGTTGATGCCCAAATTCCCATTGAAATGCAGAAGTCGAAAATCCATTTGGGTTAGGAGATATGAAGTAAGCAGTATTGGATGGATCCTTAGTTCGGGGGCTACTGGGCCGGTTCTTGGAGATCAAAAAAGTTCTCCGTTTTCTTCTAAGTGTTGATGGGAACAGTCGTAAAGATCCTTTCTAGTAAGAAGATCCTTTCTAGTGGACCTCGGGAAGTAGTGTAAAGCATGAGCCCATCTCTTCTCCCGATATCACAAGAAATGCTTCTACCCGACCGGATTTCATCCAAGTAGATATCCGATACTTGACTCCTAAGCGGTAGGACATCCTTCCAGTCACTGTTCTCAAAGGACAGGCCAGATCACCGAATACTGCCATTGGTAGATCCTGAAAAGGATGAAGCGATAGAGCCTTCTCGTAGAGCGATAGAAGACAGATAAGCCGAACCCTATGCCAGCCGGGTCATGCTGTTATTGTTGATGATGCCGGTGATCATCTAGCCCTAGCCATGGATTGTGATGTGCCGGATCTAGATGAGTGAGCCTTTACGTTCCGTCCCCAGTTGGTTCTTCCAAAAGGGATGGAAGCCCGCGCTATAACATGAAATCATGAAATAGAGAAGTAAGTCTAGTGGGCCCCGTTCAAATCAAGTTCTGCTTACCGCTGATTCCCCACGGGCTACTACTGATTCTACAGCTCTAGGCCCAGGCCAATCCAATAATACGAGTAGAGAGGTGGTAGGATATGAGTTCCAATCTCACCCACAAGGGTATGTGCTCCTTGGTTATCGAACTATTCCAAATAAATCTACATAGGTAGAGATACAGTGCCAAGTTCGTGGGATTTGACTTCCTTGTCCATGCCGTGCTTCCCTGACTCGAGAACGGATTATTCTTCTACCTCTCAGAGCGGAGCAGCTTTCTTCCTCGCATCGCGAAACAAGACAGATCTTCGTACAGTCCAATCAAAAGTCTATGCCGAATCCTCAGATAGGTAGAAGGAATTCACCTCCCCTCAATAATCAATAGCTCCACTCCAAAGTTATTTTATTCGTCACATGGCGTAGTTCCTCATTGGATTCAGGATTGCATTGCATTCATCCTTAGCTTTGCTCAGCTCCAAAGTTATTTTATTCGTCACATGGCGTAGTTCCTCATTGGATTAGATACTGTTCCAACAGAAATGATACCCTTCCACTCACTTCATTCTACTTCCAATACGGGACAGGATGCATATTCCATAACGGATTAGAATCCTTTTGTTTCCATGAAACCCCACCTACAAGGTTCGTTTTCCCACTTGTTGGGATGGCCTTCCCGGGTTGCCAGAGCTATTTAATGATTCCAGAAAGAAAAGAGTCACTGTGAGGAATCCAAAAATATCTGGGTGCCTGTGCTATTCATGATTTCGACTAGTTTAGTTCTCTTAAGGCCTATGGCCCGCGACCTAGAAGGAAGTGTGCTGCGTTCCTTCATCTCGTACATGGATGAATACCAGATTTTCCCTTACTAATTCTGATTATGAAAGCATCTCCTCTTCTCGAAGCAGATAGAAGAACTATTTAGGGTTGGCCCGGAACTTACTTCTAGTGATCTCTATGCCTTTACCCCAGACTATCAAGTAGAGCTTAGAGCGCTTTTATCCCTAAAGCATTCGTGCTAGCAATCATGCCAGAACTCACTTCCATGGACTGAGCTATTTCATGAAAAAAGAAAGATAGGTGTCGACCCAACTCAAGAACAAGTATTTCCAGCAAGTAGGAGTGACGGTATCAAATGATATCAAGTTGAGCATAGCCGCTGGGCTAGCATGAAAGAATGATGTGCTCCAGAATCTCGTACTAGAGACGGTAAGGTAGCACGGAATTCATTGAAAGGTGTGCCAGAGAGATAAACGGTGTGTTCAGTCTCCCGCGCATGTTCGCGTTCTCCACAAATCTGGCTTTCTAAGGGCTCACCTTGAGTGGTAGTTCCCGATCTTAGTTCTCATAGTGGACTCGCAATGACATATGGAAATGGATCTTCTCTTCTCCCTGGCTATCAACGGAAAATCTCCTATCATCCAAAAACAAGGGGTTTCTTACTTCGGGTGGCCAGTCTGCTTTCAAGACAGTTTCCTCTGCATAGGTTGAGGGGTTAGTCTTCTTGCTTGAAAGGCGGGGTATCTAATTTCGAATAGAGTTTCCTTGCTTGCCGCCTAGCTGATCTTGAAGATTGTGGAAGACTCCTACTGCCATCTAATGGTTCTTACCAAATCCCACTGTCCTTCTTTTGGGGTGCCGGGCTATCTACTATGGTATGCAAGAAATCAGCCATCTCTTCTATTGGAACCTTATGGTGACTATTTGCTCGCTCGGAAGTAGATCTGGATCTGGATATTTACTATTAGTATCTCTCTTTCTGGAGTGCCGTTCTAAGGTTTCTCTTGACTCAAGAATAGTAGGTGCGGGTCTAGTAGACGTAGACAGACAGTGGCATGATTCATATTCCGGACTTTCATATTCCTCTACCTAAGATAGATCCGCGCTCGGTGCGCTATCGCCTATATAAGTTAAGTTAAGTTAAGTTAAGTATGGAAATTGGGAACTCTTTATAGGAGTGAGTTGCTCATCGGAAACTCAAAGTCAGCAAGCAGTTCTTGGATTGGCCCGAGAAATCTCCATTTGCTAGTGCTCGTCCCACCATCAGCCTCATAGCATTGAAAGGACAGGATGGCATCGATTCCATTCAAAACTGGAAGTGAAACAAAGTCAAGTAGTCACAGACCCATTTATTCTTTTTTTGTCATTGGATTGGATACGTTACAGGGTTCGTTCACGACCCACACTCGAGACTGTTCATTTCATTTCCATATTCAATAGCAAGCACACTGTTAAGGCTCATCTTTATGCGGGTTCTAAGCTAAGCTGGCACAGAAAAATTCTTGGATTATGGACACGCTACTGATCCTCATTGATCGACTCGGGCCTGCCCCTATATATGTATTTATTTGATCAGGGCCTATTCCCACTATCACAACAAAAATAGAATTCCCCGGGTGTCTACGGAGCTCACTTCTGAGATAGAGCTGGCTTCTCACTACCGGCACTCGCTAGAAGAGAACTCTCTCTTGACTGATCCTGATCCCATTCATCGCAACAAGACTGGTACCAATATGGACTTGCTTCCTACCAATCCTTCCTATAATGAGTTCCCATTAAAGTAAAGTAGAGTTCCCACCTCCGCCTAGTCCGTTTTCCCGTGATTTTCGCTATCAACCAGATTTTCCCTCGTACGAGAGTCTGAAGAAAAGAATCAAGTATGGAATCCCGGGATTTTCGTCCTCAAGCCTTTTTTATTAGCGAAATGGGATGATTTCATGCCAAAAAAATGGACTTTCGCCGTATAGCGAGATAAAGAATTTGAATTGTCAATCGACTCTCTAGAGGGAAAAAGCGAGAATGAACATTTGCCGTATAGTGAGCATCAAGTTTTTCATTTGAAATTGACTCGTACGAGGGAAAAAGCGATAATGGACGATTTTCCCATTGAGACTCAGTTTTTTCAAAAGAAATCTGATCCTCCGGCCAAGCCGAAGTTCCTGGAACATATGGATCAATCAAGTGGTAAGCCGCCCGGAAGAAACCTTTCCCTTGCCTCCCTTACCGAAATCAAATCAGGGCGACCAATCAAGCTAGGAAGAAGGATACCGACCTTCTCCATTGATCATATAGAAATGAATAACGAACTGGCTAGATGAGAACCGGCTGAAAAGCAAAGAGACTATTTCAACCAAGCAACCATGGGAACACAGACCCGCACCCACGATAAGAACTCTTTTCGGAGGAAGCTTCACCTTTATATGTATGCCATCCATTTCTGAGTGAGGCAGGCTATTATCGTTCTCCGCAAGGAATCAACCTTCGAGAAAAAAAGGGAGTCCATCTTTAAAATCTTATGCTGCCCCAAAATGATGGAACCAGCCACTAAAGGCAAGCTACATCTCTTCTAAAAGAGGAATTAGGAACGGGAAGTAGGACTCATTTCACAATGCAAAACACATAAATGAGAGCACTTTGCTTAAAGCTGAACCTACGAATCTGTACTTGCGCTTTTTCACTTGCTCCCCTCAGAAGAAGTTAGAGCTGACATTTATTCAGGAGGAAGTGTTGTTGGCCATGTAGGTTAAGTCTTCCTTGCTTTCAGGGACTTCTTTTTGTTGTCATCTACTTGGTTTCAGGGATCTCTGTATGTGTGCTGTGCATATACTTCCCTATACCCTCACTTCATCAGGAAAGCAGTCGATTCTCATCTCAGAAGATCTTACTAAAACGCATCGCTCATCTACGTAAATTCCAGTCAAGTCAGGGAAGTTGCTGAGTTGATAGGTCAAAAGTACTACTTTTGCCACTAGGTGAGATACACTTTTTTGTCAATCGAGCCTGCCGCCCAAGCGAAAATAGGGTTCCGTGGTTTTCCCACTAGGGGAGATAGACTTTTTCTTCTCTTCTCCCTGTGGAAAATAGGCTTGAGTCATTTTCCAGCACAAACATTTTTCAAAAAGAAATCCACTTTCCCAAGCTAAAATAGCAAGTACTACTTTGACAGCTATATGAGATAGACTTTATCTCAATCCATCCTCTCTTTTACGAGAATGAAGAGGAACAGGAATTTGGGAGTTAGTTGGTTTTCAAAAGATAGGAGTCATTAGAGTTGATACCGCATCCCTTATTCTTATTCGAAGGAAGCAATCCCACTACAGGCTAGCATTACCGATACTTGTACCAATACTTCTCTTAGCTTGTCATTTCTCCTATCTTTTGAAGAAGGAAAGGAAGAAGTAGTTTTAGTTAGAAATTAGGATTAGGAGAGTGCTGCGCTTGTGTTTTTGGAAGAAAATGCAGCTCTATCCTGGATAGATCCTTGATTCACCGCCAGCGGAGGGCCAGAAATAAAGAACTTTGTCTCAACGGAGAATCTCTTCTGCTCATCTCCGCGAAGAATGAACCCGTTACCACTACAAAGTGAGAAATAAACCGCCAAGGATATACCATTTTTGGCTTCCATATCTGCACGGGGCAAGGGAAGAAATATATCGTAGAAAACATCCTCTCCTCAAGCTAGGAAGCAGGATTGGAAAGCTATGGTTATATGCTGCCCAGGTCTTGCGGTATAGGACTTTACTACTCTACTCGGATGCCAGAATCAGAAGATATCATATTCTCCCAGTTGAGGTAAGAACCAAGGTCATCTAGCCTCTCATATCTTAGCTTAGGTATGGCTCGGTGCTGCTTACTCGAAAGGAAAAGAGAACTCGACTGTGTGTGCTACTACTATCTCCATATCAGGGTCGGGGGTATCCTTTAAGGAGTTGTGAGATGAGAATATTTCCAGATCTAGATCTCTTTCTTTGTAAGTGGACACCATTCCAGATACGGCTAACTGCTTGTTTTTCTTTGCTTGGCTTGAAGGTTGTATCTGTTTCCATCCATTGATACGTTAATATTTCCATCCTTTCCTTTAAGCTACTCTCTTTCCTCAAGGTTGGTCCAACTTACTGATGTCGAATTCAAATAGTCAAAGCCTT